>NC_061511.1:215482243-215770946 GCF_022539505.1 Lolium rigidum | reverse complement strand
CGACCCGGGGCTTCATCGCCCAAGTCGGGGCCAACAAGCCAAACCCGCCGGCTACCATGCCGAACCCGGGACTTCTCGGTCCAACCCGGGGGCTTCATCGCCAAACTCGGGGCTAGCAAGCCGAACCCGCCGGCTAGCAAGCCGAACCCGGCGACCATGCGCTCGAATCCGGAAGCTCCCACGCCGGGAGGCCCCGTTGGTCAGCGTATTCGAGATAAGATGCGTACCTTCATGGGCACAAGAATTCCTCTCCTACCTCACCGACGCGTGTGCTGCCCGATGATAGAGTCCAGGCCGTGCAGATTGAGAGAAGGGCCAAGGCCTATACAATCATCAACCACCACCGTACAAACGCAGCCGTAAGTGGGGTGTTCCGGCCGGTGCGTCGAGCCGGCTGAAGGGATTGAACTCCCACGGGAAATCCATCAAGGAGAGTGCGGACATCACGCCTCATCCGAGCCATAGTGGCCAAAGCCTTCCGAGCACGGTTTTTATCGGCCGACTGCGCTCGGAGACGCAGAAGATTTGGTGAAGAAGTGCAACGGCTGTCAGCGCTTCGCAAAGAAGAGACACCAGCCGGCTTCCGCCTTGAAAACCATCCCCATCACATGGCCATTCGCTGTATGGGGCTTGGATATGGTGGGCCCGTTCAAAATAGCGCGAGGTGGCATGACACACCTCTTGGTGATGATTGACAAATTCACCAAGTGGATCGAGGCCAAGCCAATCAAGAATCTGGACGGCTCCACAGCCGTCACATTCCTCAAGGAAATCATTGTGAGATTCGGCTACCCCCACAGCATCATCACCGACAACGGCAAAGAACTTCTCCCAAGGCATCTTCTCTCGCTATTGCGGGGAAATGGGGATCCGGATGGCCCTATCTTCCGTGGCGCACCCGCAGTCCAACGGACAAGTGGAAAAGGCTAACGGCTTAGTCCTAGCCGACATCCGGCCCCGGCCGGTGGAGCCGCTCGAGCGAACAGCCGGCTGCTGGATTGAAGAGTTGCCCAATGTGCCGTGGAGCCTGCGCACAACGACAAACCGCCCGCCCGGCTTCACACCATTTTTCCTCGTATACGGGGCCGAAGCCGTCCTGCCGACTGATATCGAGCACGACGCACCAAGGATCAAGCTCTACACAGAAGCCGAAGCCAAAGAAGCTCGCGAAGATGGAGTTGACCTGGTCGAAGAGGCCCGGCTGCTGGTTGCGTCTAGATCTACTATCTACCAGCAGAGCCTCCGACGCTATCACAGCCGGAAGGTCCAGCCCTTAGCATTCCGAGAAGGAGACCTAGGTGTTCCGACTGATCCGATCGGACAGCTCGGACAACATAAACCGTCATCCCCATGGGAGGGTCCCTTCATCGTGAGCAAGGCAAGTAGGCAATGGTTCCTACTATCTCATAGATGCCCAAGAGGCTAAGAAAAACAAGCCGGACAAGGCCGACGAGGAGACTAAACGTCCCTGGAATGTCAACTTACTCCGCCCATTTTACACATGAGAGCAGGAATGTATGTATCCCTTGTATCCCTTTTGTAAGCTATGAAAAAGCACGCGCCAAGAGCGCCGTTTCCGACAAGTTTTTCGCGTACTTTACCTTGTTTCGCCAATTGGCTTGAACCCTCTCATGCAGTCGGCTCAGTAACATGATCCGGTTTCCGACAGCCGGCTTCCGATCCAGCTACAGACCGCAACCCGGCTGTCCCAGCCGGCGGAGTAAGGCCTAGGGAGCCGGCACGCGAAAAAACGACTAAGGGAAAGAGTAAAAGCGAGTTGACTTGCAACTTTTCATGTAAGTGCCGGATTGCCGAATTCAGCTCGTTCGACCGAAATACTGTCAGCCTCACCCAGCGGCCCGCTCTTGATCCGGCGACGGATCGCAAGTCGAACGTACGACCGGCAAGAGCACAGCCAAAGAGTGGGGCGGATGGGAAAAAGCGAACGAGTCGAAAGAAAGCAACTCGGCACACAAGTGATTAACAAACACATTAAAGTGTGACATAATTAAAGGGCGATAATATTCATACATGTGCACCCGGCATCCCGGGGATTTAATAAATTGTCTTGGCAAAAGAACAACTGAAAAGCAGGTAATCTAAGCCGGAGGGGCGTCAGCGGAGCCGGCTGCCGGGTCGTCCTCGGGCGCGTCTTCCGCCTCCTCATCTTCTATGTAATCCTCATCGGATGGAGGAGGGTTCGGGTCCGCGACGAAGAGGCTCTTGTCGACGAAGTCGGCGATGGCGCTGGCTCGGGCAAGACGGGCGGCCTTGTGTTCGGCTGGGAGCTTGTCCTCCACACCGGCTCGCCGGTACTCGAGCTGCCCCAGGTCCACCTCGTTGTACCAAGAGAGGACGAAGGACAGCGCCATGTCGGCGCCAGCGCGCGTGGCCGACTCCCTCCAGTCGAGGAAGCGATCCGGCGCCCGCTCCATCAAGGAGGTGAGGCCGGAGATATCTTGCGGCACCGCCTCCTCGAGCCACGACATCGGCACCGGCCTCTTCGGGCCGCCTTCCGGAGCTCCCAGCCAAGCTTGGTGACGGGCTCGACGCGGGCAGCCATGGACGCCATGTGGTCCTCCATGGAGAAGTACTCCGAGCTGCCCTCGCCGGTTTCCCGCCTCCTGGACTCGCGCGCAACGCCAACGGCTGCCAAAGCCGCGTCCTGCGTCTCCGGGAAGGCCGCTGCAAGAGGAAGCAAGTCAGAAATCGTCGAAGCCGAAATAAGCTGAAAAATGCAAATTTTCGAAGTCCTAAGCCAAAAGGAAAAGCCTGGCGGCAGCCGGCAAGAACCGACTGCCACCAGCCCGAAGATGGAGATAGCGAAGAAATCAGAAGTTTCTGCTGCCGAAAGCCGGCAAAGGGAAAGGAACACAGAGATGCACTCACCCGCCAAGCCGCGATCAAGCGCGCCAATCTCATCCGTCCAGCGCTTGGCGGTAGCCGTCAGCTCCGTGGACTTGGCGGTGACCTCCTCCCCGCAGCCGCAAGCCGCTGCTTCTCCACCTCCGTCAGCCGCCGGCTCAGATCCTCCACCTTCTCCTTCTCCGCCGTCCCTAAGGGAGTTGAGCTCGGTGAGGTGGTTCTCGCTCCGCCAGGCGCAGCCGTGCCGGCCTCTCGCTCGCCTAGCTTGAGCTTGGCGGCTGAAGAACGGCCCGCCTCCTCGCTCTCGGCGCACTGGGCGCGAGCAGCCCGGAGATCCGACTCCAGCCGCGGGACCTTGGCGGCTTCAACTGCGAGGCAGCCGAAAAGAAACGTCAGCCAACGAAGATTAAAAAGAAAATAAGACATCAAGTCGAAAGAAGCAAGAGCTTACCCTTGGCGGCCTCCAGCTCGCGAGCCAAGCCGGCCCGGTCCAGCTTGGCCTTGTGGTAATGGGTCACGGCGCGGTTATACAGAGTGGTGCGCCGATCCATCACAGCCTAAGGAAAGAAGAAAGTCAGTCAGATAGGCGAAACCCATGCCGGCTCCAAGCAGCCGGCCCGTGCCCCGGAGGGCTACCAGGGTGATAACCAAATCAAAAACAGATAAAGCTTACCTTGCCGGCTTCCTCCACCTTGGCAATGTTGGCCGTGGCCTCGGCAGCCCTGGCCATGAGGTTGGCCTGCAGGCTGGAGAAGAACATCTCCACCGATGCTTGGCCGGGATTCCCCTCCCGGCTGGTCACCTCGTAGGAGTCGGCGCGGAGCCACGCCTGCTCCATGGTGGCAGCCGAGCCAAGGCTGGAGTCGGAGGCGGACGGCACCTGAAGAATAAGAGCGCCCTTGGCCACGTGCAGGCCCTGCTGCGGCGCCGATGGGGCTCCCGTCCTCACCAGCGCGCGCGAGTCGGCGCCCTCCGGGCGCGCCGGCTCGTCCCTTGCTGGTTCCTGCCTGGCCGGCTCCCCCGTCGTCGGCTCCGGCGGTGGCGGCGCTCTGGGCGAAGCAGATGGCCCAGTCGGCGCGGCCGTCTCCGGCGCCTGAGGTGCCCCCTCCGGGCTCCCATCTAGCACCACCACGCTCGGCCTGGCTCCGGCTCCGGTCGTGGGCGGCGCAGCCCTGCCGGCTCCGGCTCCGGTCGTGGGCGGCGCAGCCCTGCCGGCTCCGCCTCCGGTCGCGGGCGGTGCAGAGCTGCCGGCTCCGGCTCCGGTTGAAGGCGGCATGCCCCGGCCGGCCCCAGCAGCTGGGTCCAGAAGACGAGTCCGGCGCGGGAACATGTCATCCGGCCGCCGGCTGCCGCGTCGGCTCGGCCCGCGTGCCGCGATCGGCGCCGAGGCCAGCGGCACGCAGCAAGGAAGGCGCCCCGCGGGAGGCGGAGTACCCGCAGGCGGCGGCGGCGTAGGTGCGCGCGAGGAAGGCTGTGGCGTCGACTCCCTCCTCTGTCGAGGAAGCGGCGACACGACGCGCGGAGCTTGCCGGGAGCCGCCGCCCTGGGCAAACTTGATGGGGGCCCTAGCCAGATAAACAAAGAGAAGATAAGCATAAAAGTAAGGAAAGAAAAGGAATCAAACAAGAAAGAGAAGAGAGAACTCACCCGGCCTGCTCCGGAACCTTCTTCGGCTGAAGCCGGCGGAGCTTCTTCGCCTTCGACTCCGCGGCGGCGGTGGAGCCGACTCGCTTCATGCCCTTGGGCGCCGAAGTCGCCGTGGTGCTTGGCGGCCTCGTGCGCAGAGGCACGGCGGGGATTGGCCCCGTGGCGGACGTCGCCGGCTCCTCGTCCTCCTGCTGCTCCGGGGAAGGAGGCGGATTGTGCTCCCCCTGGCAGCCTAGATCAGGCGCCTGCAGCAGGTCGTCGTCGCCGGCCTGGTCGCCGGCTTGGTCAGCCGGATCGACGTGATCCGGCGTCCACCTCCTCGTCGCCAGGTCGCCGTCCTCGGCGTTCTGGCGCTCAAAGAGCTAGAAAGATAGAAAACATGAGCAAACAACAAGCCGGAAATTGGCAGAAGCAAAAGAAGTCGGCCTCGCAGCCACAAGCCGGAAATTGGCAAAGACACAAAGCTTACCCGCGTGGGTGGATGGTCCCTGTCGCGGGGCGCCAGCCCGTAGTTCCAGTCGTCCGGCACGTTTGCCTTGGTGATGTTATTCACCCGGCTGGCCACCTGGGCCTTGGAGAGCGAGTGCTTGGACGTCCGGTTCGGATCGAACCGGCCGGACATGTGCCCGATTTTGTGGGTGCGCATCCGGAGCGGCAGCACCCGGCGCTCGGCGACGGTGCGAGAGGAGGTCTTCGGCGGTCAGCCCATTCTCGACGGCTGCCGCCAGGAAGTCCCAAAGCTGGTTCACCTCAGCGTCCGGATCCGTTGTGCGGGCGTTGTAGCTCCAGTTGATCCGGCCGACTGGAGGGGCCGGGTTGAACTCTGGTAGGTTGATCCGGTCGACGAGCTGCCCCTTGTTGCGCACATAGAAGAACGACATCTGCCAGTTCTTCACCGAGTCAACGGTGGGGATTTTGGGGAAAGGCGTATCGGGCCGAGTGTAGATCGAGGCGGCGCCGCAGGCCCGCAGGCGGCCATCAGTGGTCTGCGCCTTCAAGTAGAAGTCGATGTCTGGCCACAAGCCGGCGTAGGCCTCCATGAACGCCACGAAGCAGCTGAGGAGGACGCACGCGTTGGCCGGCAGGTGGTGCGGCTGCAGGCCGAAGTTGTCGAGGAACTGCCGGAAGAAGGTGGAAGCCGGCAGGCCCAGCCCGCGATCGAGGTGCGCGCCGAAGACGACGCGCTCGCCGTCCCTCGGCTCGGGCTCCGTCTCCTCGCCGAGCACCCGCGTGACCACCGACCGCGGGATCCGCCGGAGGCGCACCAGCCGCTCGATGTCGTCCTCCCACATGTATGAGCCCCTCCACGATCCGCTAGGGGAGGCCATTGTCGAGGCTGAGGAAGAAGATGACCAAGAAAGGCGAAACGGCGAGGAAGAGCCTTGCGACCGCGGCGGCGATAACGGCGGCTGAGGACGCGCCGTCGAAACGCGCGGCCCCGTGGCACCGGATTGGCGGAGTGGCGGCGGCGGCCCGGCGGGAGAACGTCGGGGCAGTTGCTCGCCGAAGTTCGCCAGGAGGTTGCTGGAGGAGAAGTGTTGGCGTGCGACGGAGCGCTTGAGCGAAGAAAGGAGAGAGCTTGAGCGAGAGAACGAAGAGCGCGAGGAAGAAGAAGGGTGCCTCGGTACCGCTACCGGGGGCATTTATAGCCGCCTGGCGTGCCAGTTGCGCGGCCACGTGGCGATCGTGGGCCACGATCGGGATTTACTGCGCCGTAACTCCTCCCACTACCACGATGGTTACCGAAAACGGCCACACCACGTCGCCCACGACCGCACCGGATCCGGAGGAACATTGATGTGACCAGACGAACCGACCGCAGGGCCAGGCGTCAGACCGGTCAAGTCGGGTGCAGGACCCGAGGCGGCGGAGACTCCGGCGCGCCGCAAGCCGGAGCCGGACAATAACTTCAACTTGGACCAAAAGTCATCAGCAAGGCGGAAACGCCACCAAAACTTGCAAGAAAGCAAAAGCTGCATAAGTGTAAAAAGCGGCCGGCTAGAAGCAGCCGGCAGGAACGAGCCGGATGAGGGCGCAGCCGGCTGAATGGAAATTCTCAGTCGGCCCCTCCAAGTGCCGTCAAATATATTCGAGAAGCCAGGAAAACCTGCCTAGGTCCTTCTAAACGCAGGACCTTGCCAGCTTCGGGGGTAATGTCGGGGGAAGACCCCGGATAGGGCAATGGACGCGGAGCAGCCGGCTGGCCACTGGCCGGCTCGCGGCAAAGGCCGGCTGAGGAGCAGCCGGCTGGCGCCGTGGCCGGCTGGTCCAGAAGCCGGCTGGCTCTAGGTCCTAGTCGGCCTGGCTACGACCACCAATGCTGTAGCTTGGCCGGCTTCTACAAGCCATATCCGACTGGGGTTTTGTACCTCAGACCGACTCGAGGCTGGCGAGTCTTGCACTGGAAGGGACCGGGTTGGTGATCCGGGTTCCCAAAGTCCACGCTGACTCCATCTTCCGTAAAGCGCGGGGCACTGTGGAGCAATAGTGCCACGCGCCGGACAGGCCGTCAGGGCTTACGACGATCCGTACCGGCTACAGTGGCTGACGGCGACAGGGACACCTCCTCTCCATACCGCTGACCCTGGCAGCCGGATGGGACAGGCCATGATGCCTCAACGACTCCTGACGTCACCGCCTCGGGAAGGAGTGGAAGCCGGAGCCGGCCAAGCCGGCCAGTAAACTATAGGGTCTTATATGTAAAGTGCCGGTGCCTAGATAAGCCGCACTACCCCCTCTCGTGCAGGGGATCGATCATTCTTACTTCATTCCACCCATAGAGCTGCCCTGTGAGAGAGACCATCGTCTCCCTTAGCCTTTCAGGAGCAGCCGGACACAGCTCTAGGAGCACCATTGTACTGTGTGATCATCATATACACTCATAGCAGGAGTAGAGGTTTTACCTCCATCGGAGGGCCTCGAACCTGGGTACGTCGCCGTGTCGCTCGTGCCCATACCCGCATCCGGATACCGCCGTGAGATCCCTCAGGAACCACTTCGATTAGCCACCCTATGGCATATGCCGTGACGATACCACGACACAGTCCGCCAGAACTCGACTTTGAATAGGTAACAGTACTGGTAATGAAAAGTTCGCAATTTACTTTCCGAACAATGTTTTTACTGTTTTTGGAAAATATGAAAAATTACGAGATCGAAACGGAGTGGAGGAGACGTACGAGGGCGTGCCCCCATAGGCTGGCGCGGGCCCCAGCCAGGCCGCGCCGCCCTATGAGCTGGCTGCCTCGTCGCCTCTTTCCGACTCTGGTTCGACCTGGTACTTTCCTTATGACATACAAATTCCTGATATATAATCCCCCGGACCCCTGGAGGTCCGTATATCGTTTTCTCGACGTGTTTTGTTTCGAGTCGTTTCGCCGAGATCTCGTTTTCGGTCTAGAAGCACCATGGTCTCCAAGAACAAAGGCAAGGAGCTTTCGGATGAAGATATTCAAGATCCCGAGTGGAAAGGGGTGGACAAGAGCGTCAAGGAAGAGGATGAAGAAGAGGTGGAGGAAGACTCGCGCGCATACCCGCGTGCTACCATCGCAAGCATCGAGGTCGTGGATAACCCTTTTAGTGCAAACAAGAGCGCAAGAATTCGCACCGGAGGAAGGGTTCCACGTCATTACCTAGCTCCGAAGACATCTTCTTCAGGCACTCACCATCCCTTCCGCAATCTAATTTTCAATAGTCAAATTGAAAGGACTCCCAAGGCAGCATTGCCTAGCAATTGGGATATAGATCGTTCTAACACTGCAGGAAGGATGAAGCCTGAGGGTGAAGAGTGGGGAAATAACTCCAAGAGTTGGGACTCGCCGTCGGACATACTTCTTAACCGCGTGGAGCACAATTCGGAGATGATTCGCAACCTCACGTACAAGATTGATGAGCTTCAGGAGCTTGTTGAGAAGCTTGTCAGGAATTCATCACCACCATCACCGAAGGAGTAATTCATCATCGGTATTGGCATCCCCTTGGTTTGTTCCAAGCTTGGGGGAGTGCCGCGGTATCACATCATCACTACCTTTTACTTTTTACTGTCAAGTAGTGTCATATCATGAGTAGGGAAGTTATCATATAGGATGGGTTGCAGTGTGGAAGTATCTCTCCTTTAGTTGATTGTCTATGTATCCCTTGGTGTGAGTTATCGTTATGGAATATTAATGAGGAGTCTTATCATTTACATATTGCACATCTTATTTTAGTTTGCAATCCTTATTATATGATTGATCTTGTTATTAGTATTGGTATCACTTTGGGAGCATTGAATAAATCTATTTGGTTTTGGCAAACTTAGCATTGGTCAATAGCAACAACACTTTGAGGTTTAAGTAGGAAAGAGAAATACATGTAGTTGTTTCATTGTCTTCCTTTCTTGTTAGCTCATAGCTCATTATTCTGAAGTTAAAACTGTTTGTGCTTGGAAGGAAGATGCATGATTGTTTCTATCACATGTATATTTGTTTGTTTCCCTCAACTCTTATGCTTGCTAGTTAACCTTGCTAGCCAAAGACCTGTACTGAGAGGGAATGCTTCTCGTGCATCCAAACCTTAACCCAAACCTATGTCATTTGTGTCCACCATAACTACCTACTACATGGTATTTCCTGCCATTCCAAGTAAATACTTCGTGTGCTACCTTTAAATAATTCAAAATTTACTATCTCTTATTTGTGTCAATGTTTTATAGCTCATGAGGAAGTATGTGGTGTTTTATCTTTCAACCTTGTTGGGCAACTTTCACCAATGGACTAGTGGCTTCATCCGCTTATCCAATAATTTTGCAAAAAGAGCTGGCAATGGGATTCCCAGTCCCAAATTAATTAACCTAAATAGACACTCCTCCATGGTATGTGATTGATGGACGGCACCCGAAGGATTCGGTTAGCCATGGCTTGTGTAAGCAAAGGTTGGGGGAGTGTCATCATAATAAAACTAAAATAAAAAGGCACTCCTTCATGGTACGAGATTGTTGGCAGGCACCCGAGGATTCGGTTAGCCATGGTTTGTGAAAGAAAGGTTGGAAGGAGTGCCACACAAAAATAAAAATAAAATGGGAGCCGCTCTTTGAAGGTTTGTCTGGCAAGGGGGTTAGAGTGCTGATACGTCTCCGACGTATCGATAATTTCTTATGTTCCATGCCACATTATTGATGATATCTAGATGTTTTATGCACACTTTATGTCATATTCGTGCATTTTCTGGAACTAACCTATTAACAAGATGCCGAAGTGCCAGTTGCTGTTTTCTGCTGTTTTTGGTTTCGAAATCCTAGTAAGGAAATATTCTCGGAATTGGACGAAATCAACGCCCAGGGTCCTATTTTGCCACGAAGCTTCCAGAAGACCGAAGAGGAGACGAAGTGGGGCCACGAGGTGGCCAAGCCACAGGGCGGCGCGGCCCTATGGTGTGGGCCCCTCGTGATGCCCCTCGACCTTCCCTTCCGCCTACAAATAGCCTTCGTCGCGAAACCCCCAGTACCGAGAGCCACGATACGGAAAACCTTCCAGAGACGCCGCCGCCGCCAATCCCATCTCGGGGGATTCAGGAGATCGCCTCCGGCACCTCGCCGGAGAGGGGAATCATCTCCCGGAGGACTCTACGCCGCCATGGTCGCCTCCGGAGTGATGTGTGAGTAGTCTACCCCCGGACTATGGGTCCATAGCAGTAGCTAGATGGTTGTCTTCTCCCCATTGTGCTTAATTGTCGGGTCTTGTGAGCTGCCGAACATGATCAAGATCATCTATCCGTAATTCTATATGTTGTGTTTGTTGGGATCCGATGAATAGAGAATACTATGTTATGTTGATTATCAATTTATATCTATGTGTTGTTTATGATCTTGCATGCTCTCCGTTATTAGTAGATGCTCGGCCAAGTTGATGCTAGTAACTCCAAGAGGGAGTATTTATGCTCGATAGTGGGTTCATGTCTCCGTGAATCTGGGGGAGTGAGAGAAACCTCTAAGATTATGGATGTGCTGTTGCCACTAGGGATAAAACATTGGTGCTATGTTCGAGGATGTAGTTACTGATTACATTACGCGCAATACTTAATGCAATTGTCTCGTTGTTAGCAACTTAATACCGGAGGGGGTTCGGATGATAACCCGAAGGTGGACTTTTTAGGCATAGATGCATGCTGGATAGCGGTCTATGTACTTTGTCGTAATGCCCAATTAAATCTCACAATACTCATCATAATATGTATGTGCATGGTCATGCCCTCTTTATTTGTCAATTGCCCAACCGTAATTTGTTCACCCAACATGCTGTTTATCTTATGGGAGAGACACCTCTAGTGAACTCGTGGACCCCGGTCCGATTCTCTATACTCGAAATACAATCTACTGCAATACTCGTTCTACTGTTTTCTACAAACAATCATCATCCACACTATACATCTAATCCTTTGTTACAGCAAGCCGGTGAGATTGACAACCTCGCCGTTTCGTTGGGGCAAAGTACTTGGTTTGTGTTGTGCAGGTTCCACGTTGGCGCCGGAATCCCTGGTGTTGCGCCGCACTACATCTCGCCGCCATCAACCTTCAACGTGCTTCTTGGCTCCTACTGGTTCGATAAACCTTGGTTTCATACTGAGGGAAAACTTGCCGCTGTACGCATCACACCATTCTCTTGGGGTTCCCAACGGACGCGTGATGTACGCGTATCAAGCACTTTTTCTGGCGCCGTTGCCGGGGAGATCAAGACACGCTGCAAGGGGAGTCTCCACATCCCAATCTCTTTACTTTGTTTTTGTCTTGCTTAGTTTTATTTACTACTTTGTTTGCTGCACTAAATCAAAATACAAAAAAATTAGTTGCTAGTTTTACTTTATTTGCTATCTTGTTTGCTATATCAAAAACACAAAAAAATTAGTTATTTGCATTTACTTTATCTAGTTTGTTTTATTTACTGTTGCTAAAATGGGTACTCCTGAAAATACTAAGTTGTGTGACTTCACAACCACAAATAATAATGATTTCTTATGCACACCTATTGCTCCACCTGCTACTACAGCAGAATTCTTTGAAATTAAACCTGCTTTACTGAACCTTGTTATGCGAGAGCAAATTTCTGGTGTTAGTTCTGATGATGCTGCTGCCCATCTCAATAATTTTGTTGAATTATGTGAAATGCAAAAGTAAAAGGATGTAGATGGTGACATTATAAAATTAAAATTGTTCCCTTTCTCACTAAGAGGAAGAGCTAAAGATTGGTTGCTATCTTTGCCTAAGAATAGTATTGATTCATGGACTAAATGCAAGGATGCTTTTATTGGTAGATATTATCCCCCTGCTAAAATTATAACTTTGAGGAGTAGCATAATGAATTTTGAACAATTAGATACTGAACATGTTGCACAAGCATGGGAAAGAATGAAATCTTTGGTTAAAAATTGCCCAACCCATGGACTGACTACTTGGATGATCATCCAAACCTTTTATGCAGGACTGAATTTTTCTTCGCGGAACCTATTGGATTCAGCTGCTGGAGGTACCTTTATGTCCATCACTCTTGGTGAAGCAACAAAGCTTCTTGATAATATGATGATCAATTACTCTGAATGGCACACTGAAAGAGCTCCACAAGGTAAGAAGGTAAATTCCGTCGAAGAAACCTCTTCCTTGAGTGATAAGATTGATGCTATTATGTCTATGCTTGTGAATGGTAGGACTAATGTTGATCCTAATAATGTTCCGTTAGCTTCATTGGTTGCTCAAGAAGAACATGTTGATGTAAACTTCATTAAAAATAATAATTTCAACAACAATGCTTACCGGAACAATTCTAGTAACAACTATAGGCCATATCCTTATAATAATGGCAACGGCTATGGTAATTCTTATGAGAATTCTTACAACAATAATAGGAACACCCCCTGGACTTGAAGCCATGCTTAAATAATTTATTAGTACACAAACTGCTTTTAACAAATCTGTTGAAGAAAAGCTTGGGAAAATTGATATACTTGCTTCTAAAGTCGATAGTCTTGCTGCTAATGTTGATCTTTTGAAATCAAAAGTTATGCCTAATGAAAATCATCATAATAAAATTGTTACTACAGCAAATGCCATCCAAGTTAGAATTAATGAGAATATAAGATTGATGGCTGAATTGCGTGCTAGGTGGGAAAGAGAAGAAAATGAAAAAGAAGATAATATAGCTAAAGTTTGGACTATAACCACCACTAGTAATGCTAATGCTATACAAGTTGCTGCACCTCCTACTAATACTAATAAAAGAATTGGTGTTAGCAATGTTTCTACTTCTAATGCAAAGCGCGAGAAACTGCCTGAAACTGCTAAAACTGCTGAAATTGCCTGTGATAAACTCGCTGAAATTTTTTCCAACATTGGGGATGATGATCCCATTGCTTTAGATTATAATGGTTTGAATTTTGATGATTGCCACATCTCTGAAGTTATAAATTTCTTGCAAAAACTTGCTAAAAGTCCTAATGCTAGTGCTATAAATTTGGCTTTCGCGCAACATATTACAAATGCTCTCATAAAAGCTAGAGAAGAGAAACTAGAACGCAAAGCCTCTATTCCTAGAAAGCTAGAGGATGGTTGGGAGCCCATCATTAAGATGAAGATCAAAGATTTTGATTGTAATGCTTTATGTGATCTTGGTGCAAGTATTTCTGTTATGCCTAAGAAAATCTATAATATGCTTGACTTGCCACCGCTGAAAAATTGTTATTTGGATGTTAATCTTGCTGATCATTCTACAAAGAAACCTTTGGGGAAAGTTGATAATGTTCGCATTACCGTTAACAATAACCTTGTCCCCGTTGATTTTGTTGTCTTGGATATTGAATGCAATGCATCTTGTCCCATCATATTGGGAAGACCTTTTCTTCGAACCGTTGGTGCTATCATTGATATGAAGGAAGGTAATATAAAATATCAATTTCCTCTCAAGAAAGGTATGGAACACTTCCCTAGAAAGAGAATGAAGTTACCTTTTGATTCTATTATTATAACAAATTATGATGTTGACACTTCGTCTCTTGATAATACTTGATATACACTTTCTATGCCTAGCTGAAAGGCGTTAAAGAAAAGCGCTTATGGGAGACAACCCATGTTTTTACTACAGTACTTTGTTTTATATTTGTGTCTTGGAAGTTGTTTACTACTGTAGCAACCTCTCCTTATCTTAGTTTAGTGTTATGTTGTGCCAAGTAAAGTCGTTGATAGAAAAGTTCATACTAGATTTGGATTACTGCGCAGAAACAGATTTCTTTGCTGTCACGAATCTGGGCAAAATTCTCTGTAGGTAACTCATAAAATTATGCCAATTTACGTGAGTGATCCACAGATATATACGCAACTTTCATTAAATTTGAGCATTTTCATTTGAGCAAGTCTGGTGCCTCAATAAAATTCGTCAATACGAACTGTTCTGTTTCGACAGATTCTGCCTTTTATTTCGCATTGCCAGTTTTGTTATGTTCGATGGACATTTTGATTCCATTGACTTTCAGTAGCTTTGTGCAATGTCCAGTAAGAATGACTATGTCACCTCTGAACATGTATATTTTGATTGTGCACTAACCCTCTAATGAGTTGTTCTAAGTTTGGTGTGGAGGAAGTTTTCAAGGATCAAGAGAGGGAGATGATACAACATGATCAAGGAGAGTGAAAGCTCTAAGCTTGGGGATGCCCCGGTGGTTCACCCCCGCATATATCAAGAAGACTCAAGCGTCTAAACTTGGGGATGCCCAAGGCATCCCCTTCTTCATCGACAACATTATCAGGTTCCTCCCCTGAAACTATATTTTTATTCCATCACATCTTATGTGCTTTGCTTGGAGCGTCGGTTTGTTTTGTTTGAATAAAATGGATCCTAGAATTCTTTGTGTGGGAGAGAGACACGCTCCGCTGTAGCATATGGACAAGTATGTCCTTAGGCTCTACTCATAGTATTCATGGCGAAGTTCTTCTTTGTTAAATTGTTATATGGTTGGAATTGGAAAATGATACATGTAGTAATTGCTATAATGTCTTGGATAATGTGATACTTGGCAATTGTTGTGCTCATGATTAAGCTCTTGCATCATATACTTTGCACCTATTAATGAAGAAATACATAGAGCATGCTAAAATTTGTCTTGCATATTTGGTCTCTCTAAAGTCTAGATAATTTCTAGTATTGAGTTTGAACAACAAGGAAGACGGTGTAGAGTCTTATAATGTTTTCAATATGTCTTTTATGTGAGTTTTGCTGCACCGCTTCATCCTTGTGTTTGTTTCAAATAACCTTGCTAGCCTAAACCTTGTATCGAGAGGGAATACTTCTCATGCATCCAAAATACTTGAGCCAACCACTATGCCATTTGTGTCCACCATACCTACCTACTACATGGTATTTCTCCGCCATTCCAAAGTAAATTTCTTGAGTGCTACCTTTAAATTTCCATTCTTCACCTTTACAATATATAGCTCATGGGACAAATAGCCTAAAAACTATTGTGGTATTGAATATGTACTTATGCACTTTATCTCTTATTAAGTTGCTCGTTGTGCGATAACCATGTTCCTGGGGACGCCATCAACTACTCTTTGTTGAATATCATGTGAGTTGCTATGCATGTTCGTCTTGTCTGAAGTAAGGGGGATCTACCACCTTATGGTTAGAGCGTGCATATTGTTAGAGAAGAACATTGGGCCGCTAACTAAAGCCATGATCCATGGTGGAAGTTTCAGTTTTGGACATATATCCTCAATCTCAAATGAGAAAATTAATTGTTGCTACATGCTTATGCATAAAAGAGGAGTCCATTATCTCGTTGTCTATGTTGTCCCGATATGGATGTCTAAGTTGAGAATAATCAATAGCGAGAAATCCAATGCGAGCTTTCTCCTTAGACCTTTGTACAGGCGGCATAGAGGTACCCCTTTGTGACACTTGGTTAAAACATGTGCATATGCATGAGGCTTGCAACTTGTAAGATATAATTTACATGATACATATGCTTTATTACTACCGTTGACAAAATTGTTTCTTGTTTTCAAAATCAAAGCTCTAGCACAAATATAGCAATCGATGCTTTCCTCTTTGAAGGACCATTCTTTTACTTTTATGTTGAGTCAGTTCACCTATCTCTCTCCACCTCAAGAAACAAACACTTGTGTGAACTGTGCATTGATTCCTACATACTTGCTTATTGCACTTATTATATCACTCTATGTTGACAATATCCATGAGATATACATGTTACAAGTTGAAAGCAACCGCTGAAACTTCATCTTCCTTTGTGTTGCTTCAATGCCTTTACTTTGAATTATTGCTTTATGAGTTAACTCTTATGCAAGACTTATTGATGCTTGTCTTGAAGTACTATTCATGAAAAGTTTTTGCTATATGATTCAGTTGTTTACTCATGTCATATACATTGTTTTGATCGCTGCATTCACTACATATGCTTACAAATAGTATGATCAAGGTTATGATGGCATGTCACTCCAGTAAATTATCTTTGTTTATCGTTTACCTCGCTCGGGACGAGCAGGAACTAAGCTTGGGGATGCCGATACGTCTCCGACGTATCGATAATTTCTTATGTTCCATGCCACATTATTGATGATATCTACATGTTTTATGCACACTTTATGTCATATTCGTGCATTTTCCGGAACTAACCTATTAACAAGATGCCGAAGTGCCAGTTGCTGTTTTCTGCTGTTTTTGGTTTCAGAAATCCTAGTAAGGAAATATTCTCGGAATTGGACGAAATCAACGCCCAGGGTCCTATTTTGCCACGAAGCTTCCAGAAGACCGAAGAGGAGACAAAGTGGGGCCACGAGGTGGCCAAGCCACGAGGTGGCCAAGCCACAGGGCGGCGCGGCCCTATGGTGTGGGCCCCTCGTGATGCCCCTCGACCTTCCCTTCCGCCTACAAATAGCCTTCGTCGCGAAACCCCCAGTACCGAGAGCCACGATATGGAAAACCTTCCAGAGACGCCGCCGCCGCCAATCCCATCTCGGGGGATTCAGGAGATCGCCTCCGGCACCCCTGCCGGAGAGGGGAATCATCTCCCGGAGGACTCTACGCCGCCATGGTCGCCTCCCGGAGTGATGTGTGAGTAGTCTACCCCTGGACTATGGGTCCATAGCAGTAGCTAGATGGTTGTCTTCTCCCCATTGTGCTTAATTGTCGGGTCTTGTGAGCTGCCGAACATGATCAAGATCATCTATCCGTAATTCTATATGTTGTGTTTGTTGGGATCCGATGAATAGAGAATACTATGTTATGTTGATTATCAATTTATATCTATGTGTTGTTTATGATCTTGCATGCTCTCCGTTATTAGTAGATGCTCCGGCCAAGTTGATGCTAGTAACTCCAAGAGGGAGTATTTATGCTCGATAGTGGGTTCATGTCTCCGTGAATCTGGGGAGTGAGAGAAACCTCTAAGATTATGGATGTGTTGTTGCCACTAGGGATAAAACATTGGTGCTATGTTCGAGGATGTAGTTACTCGATTACATTACGCGCAATACTTAATGCAATTGTCCGTTGTTAGCAACTTAATATCGGAGGGGGTTCGGATGATAACCTCGAAGGTAGACTTTTTAGGCATAGATGCATGCTGGATAGCGGTCTATGTACTTTGTCGTAATGCCCAATTAAATCTCACAATACTCATCATAATATGTATGTGCATGGTCATGCCCTCTTTATTTGTCAATTGCCCAACCGTAATTTGTTCACCCAACATGCTGTTTATCTTATGGGAGAGACACCTCTAGTGAACTGTGGACCCCGGTCCGATTCTCTATACTCGAAATACAATCTACCGCAATACTCGTTCTATCGTTTTCACGCAAACAATCATCATCCACACAATACATCTAATCCTTTGTTACAAGCAAGTCGGTGAGATTGACAACCTCGTTGTTTCGTTGGGGCAAAGTACTTGGTTTGTGTTGTGCAGGTTCCACGTTGGCGCCGGAATCCCTGGTGTTGCGCCGCACTACATCTCGCCGCCATCAACCTTCAACGTGCTTCTTGGCTCCTACTGGTTCGATAAACCTTGGTTTCATACTGAGGGAAAACTTGCCGCTGTACGCATCACACCTTCCTCTTGGGGTTCCCAACGGACGTGTGCTGTACGCGTATCAAGTGCCCACTACCAGTCGTTGACAACAACAAACACCTCTCAAAATGTTACTTTCATTCTCTTTATATGATTTCAAAACTGAAAACGCTCTAGCACATGATTTAATCCCTGCTTCCCTCTGCGAAGGGCCTGTCTTTTACTTTATGTTGAGTCAGTAAACCTATTTCCCTCCATCTTAAGCAAGCAATTTGAGTTGTTGTGATCAAACTACTATATTGTGATTTACCTCATCATGTCTTTTCCTTTTCCTTGTTTAGTACAAGTTTTATCTGAATGAATATAGCTTTGCAAGTTATCAATGATCATGAGGAGATTATTATGATTGAGTATGCAAGTTGTGCCATATAAACTTTAACATAAGAGCGCTGCTCGATAGATAAGTATAACCTGTTAAACTGTTCTTTGACCAAGAACGAAGTTTGCCATCACCAACTATGATTTCTTATGCACCTTTATTTGTGATTACCTTATACTTGTTTCAAGTTGAATTATATGAGGAAGTTGTTTACTAGAATGTCTTGTGTGAATGAATATGATGCTTCTTGTCCGTATTTTATTTATCGACTCTTCACTCCATAAACATGTGGTCCTGTTTACCGAGTTCGGCTTCGCTTGGGGACAAGCGAAGTCTAAGCTTGGGGGGGTTGATACGTCCAATTTGCATCACTATTTTATATCATAATTTGCTGTTATTCATTGATATATTTCATATTTGGAGATGATACTTATGTTATTTCATCTATTTTGCATGATTCATGATTATTGGAGGATCGCGCACCGGAGTCAGGATTCTGCTGGAAAAAGCGCCGTCGGAATGCAATATTTTGGAAGATCAACAGTTGACGGAAATTATATGAAAAATCCTATTTTTCCGGAAGACGAAGGGAGCCAGAAGGGGGAGCCGAGGGGACCCGAGGTGGGCCCACCTCATAGGCCGGTGCGGCCCAAGGCCTGGCCGCGCCGCCCTGTGAGGAGGGGGCCCACAACCCCCTCTCGCCTCCTTTTCTTCGCGAACGTCTTCGTCCAGAAAACCTAAGCTCCAGGGGATAGGTAGCAAAGAGTTACAGCCGCCTCTGCGAGGCGGAGAACACCAGAGAGAAAAGAGCTCTCCCGAGGGCTGAGATCCGCGGGGAAATTCCCTCCCGGAGGGGGAAATCGACGCCATCGTCACCGCCATCGAGTTGGACATCATCTCCATCACCATCATCATCATCTCCATCATCATCACCGCCGTCTCCACCGCTGCACATCGTCACCGCTGTAACAATTTGGGTTTGATCTTGATTGTTTGATAGGGGAAACTCTCCCGGTGTTGATTTCTACTTGTTATTGATGCTATTGAGTGAAACCGTTGAACCAAGGTTTATGTTCAGATTGTTATTCACCATCATATCACCTCTGATCATGTTCCATATGATGTCTTGTGAGTAGTTCGTTTAGTTCCTGAGGACATGGGTGAAGTCTAAATGTTAGTAGTGAAGTATGGTTGAGTAATATTCAATGTTATGATATTTAAGTTGTGGTGTTATTCTTCTAGTGGTGTCGTGTGAACGTCGACTACACGACACTTCACCTTTATGGGCCTAGGGGAATGCATCTTGTACTCGTTTGCCAATTGCGGGGTTGCCGGAGTGACGTAAACCTAAACCTTCGTTGGTATATCGATGCAGGAGGGATAGCAGGGATCTCGCAGTTTAAGGCTGTGGTTAGATTTATCTTAATTACTTTCTTGTAGTTGCGGATGCTTGCAAGGGGTATAATCACAAGTATGTATTAGTCCTAGGAAGGGCGGTACATTAGCAAAGGTTCACCCACACAATATTTATCAAAACAATGAAGATTAATTAGCCGTATGTAGCGAAAGCACTAGACTAAAATCCCGTGTGTCCTCAGGAACGTTTGGTCATTATAAGTAAACAAACCGGCTTGTCCTTTGTGCTAAAAAGGATTGGGCCACTCGCTGCAATTGTTACTCTCGCACTTTACTTACTTGTACTTTATTCATCTGTTGCATCAAAACCCCCTGAATACTTGTCTGTGAGCATTTACAGTGAATCCTTCATCGAAACTGCTTGTCAACACCTTCTGCTCCTCGTTGGGATCGACATTCTTACTTATCAAAGATACTACGATACACCCCCTATACTTGTGGGTCATCAGCATGATTGACGAAGTAACTACATTGCTCACAACAATGGAAAACACATGAGAAGCAAGAGCATCGAGGCAAGAGTTTTTCTCCTCCTCAAGAGATAAATTTTGAGGATCCTTAGGAGAAGAAAAACCCATGCCAAGAAATCGCTTCCATGTCCGGGGACATACCCCGTAAGATTTTAAGCACATAAATTTTCCATAGATCATAATTTGTGCCATCAAATATAAACAAGTTATTGTGCGCTAATCCCCTAACCGACATCTTTACTCTCAAGGCGGTGAAGCCTAAGAATGAGAGACCATGCTCTGATACAAATTGAAAGGACACGGATGTCGCCTAGAGGGGGGGTGAATAGGCGATTTAAAACTTTTACGAGATGGGCTTAACAAATGCGGAATAAAACTAGCGTTTACTTTGTCAAGCCCAAAGCCTATATACTATGGTTCACCTATGTGTACCAACAACTTATTCTAAGCAAGAGTTCACCTATGTGCACCAACAACTTATGCTAAGCAATACAAGCAACTATGTGATAGCAAGATATATAACTTCAAGCACGATGGCTATCACAAGGTAAAGTGCATAAGTAAAGAGCTTGGGTATAGAGATAACCAAGGCACGCGGGAGACGAATATTTATCCCAAAGTTCACACTCTTGCGAGTGCTAATCTCCGTTGGAGAGGTGCGGTGGCTTAGTGCTCCCGAACGCCACAAGAGGCTCACCTTGAGGTGTGGTTGCTCGATGCACACCAACGCCACAAAGGCCTCACCCCAAGATGCGGTACTCACACCACACACCGAACGCCACGAAGGCGCCTCACCTAAATCTCCGGTGACCCTCGCCACAAAGGCCTAGGTCACGGCTCCACTAAGGGATTTCCTTCGAGGCGGAAACCGGGCCTTACACAAAGATTGGGGCACGCATCCACAACTTAATTGGAGGCTCCCAACAAATCGCCACAAAGGCCTAGAATCCGTCTAGGGTTCCAAGAACCCAAGAGAAACAACTTCCTTGCTTTCACCTCCACGAATCACCGTGGAGAACTCAAACCGATGCACCAAATGCAATGGCAAGAACACCACAAAGATGCTAAAGTCCTTCTCTCTCAAATTCCAACAAAGCTACAAAAGCTATTGGGGGAATAAGAGAGGAAGAACAAAGAGGAGAACACAAAATTCTCCAAGATCTAGATCCCAAAGATTCACTCACAAGGAGATGATTTGGTTTGGTCAAAGTGTGGATCTAGATCCCCTCAATCTTTCTCTCAAATAGATGCAAGAATCATGGGAAGGGGAGAAAGATCTCAAGCTTCAAAAAGTCAACAAAAATGGAGGAGAGAGGCTTGAGAGAGAGGAGGAAGAAGGAGACACTCAAGAAAGATGGGAGAGAAAGACTTAAAAGGGAGGCCTCCAAATTTCTGCCCGTTGGGGCTGCCTCGACTTGGGGCCGGTAGTACCGGCCAGCTAGGGGCGGTACTACCGCCCGAGTGTGCTGTGCGCGTGAGAGAGAGCGAGGCGATGGAGCTGCGGGCCGGGAGGGGGAGGCCGGAGCCTCCGGCCGAGGTACCGGCCGGGGTACCGCCGAGCCGCCCCAAAGCCCTGGAACAAAACTGCCTCACTTGGCAATTATCCGGTACCACGGGCGGTACCTCGCCTGGAGGCTCCAGCCGTGGGCTGGGTACCGCGAGCGGTACCTTGCCTGGAGGCTCCAGCCATGGGCTGGGTGGAGGCTCCGGCCAGGGCAGGGTGGAGGCTCCGGCCAGGGCCTCTCCTCACCAAACGTTTTTACCTAAACACCCCATACGAAAACCTTAAGAACTTTTGCATCCGGACTCCGATTTCGATGATCTTGGGCTCGTTGAAATCACAACAACGAGCTCTACAACAATATGCATAGAAAAATCATAGTCCAGAAAAGTAGAATAGCAACAAAAGACGAAAGGTTTGACCTATCTAAAAAAGACATACTGATAAAACCTCCAACCTCAAAAATGCAACAAGTTGAGTTTGGAAACTCGGATTTAGGTGAAACCAATTTGTTGTAAAGGGGATGACAAGAGCTACCCCACAAAGAGTGAAAAGCTTAAGAACAAGTAGGGTAGGTTTTTCTATGTATTATAGAGTGAAACCTCTCAATACGAGAAACCAATAAAAACTCCAATATCGAAAACGCAACAAGTGATTCATGCGGAATCCGTTTTCGATGAACTAGAGCTTGCTATGGAAGTAGGCACAAGCTCTAAAACACCTCATGGATAAGATCCAAATAACGACCAAGAAAGATGATGCAAGGATGCAAAGGTTTGAGCTCTCTCCGAATGATACGATCGAGTTACTCACTCGAGAGCCCTCTTGATAGTACGGCAACTAAACTATAAGCCGGTCTCCAACTACACTATGAGACCGGTGAGAAAGAAACCCTATCAAGAGCAAACCTTATACTTGCGCATTCCACTTGAGCTCGATGATGACAATCTTGACCTCAACAAGATGGAACGCCTTTCTTGATTGTGCTTGCTTGACGAAGTCTTGTGGGTTGCTCCCCCATAATCCACCATGGGAGAGCTTCTTCTTCGGCGCAACTTCACATATCCATGATAACCATATGGATGGCAAGAGTCAATCAAAGGATCTCTTCGAGATGGCTCATCTTGAACTAGCACTTCATTTCTTCATGGCAAGCTTCAATCTTATGATCTCTTCGAGTTGGCTCATCTTGAACTAACACTTCATTTCTTCATTCTTCATCATGTTGATGTCTTGAAGGAACTTGAGGGCTCACTTCATCTTCATCTTCAAGACATACTTGATATTTGATATCCTTCATCAATTTCTTCTTATTGCAACCTTGAAGCCAACAAATGGTTCATGCATTGCCTATGGACAACACCTACAAATATAACTCAATGCAAACATTAGTCCATAGGGATTGTCATTAATTACCAAAACCACACATGGGGGCTCCATGCACTTTCAGGGGTGTATCGTAGTACTTTCGATAAATAAAAGTGTCAAACCCAACGAGGACCAGAAGGTATTGACGACCAGTTTTGATCAAGGATTCACTGTAAACACTAACAAACAGGTTTGCAGGGGTATTTGGTATTGCAGGTAAATAAAAGTGTGGGTAAATAAAAAACAATAACAATAATTGCAGCGAGTGGACCAATCCTTTTCAGAGCAAAGTACACGCCGGTTGTTGTACTTATCATGACCTAACGTTCATGAGGATACACGAGAATTTCATCAAGTGCTTTCGCTTCACATAGCTAAATAATCTTCATTGGTTTGATAAGTGTTGTGTGGGTGAACCTATGATAATGAACTACCCCATACTTGGACTAATGCATACTTGTGATTATACCCCTTGCAAGAATCCGCAACTAAAAGAAAGTAATTAAGATAAATCTAACAACTGCCTTAAACTTTGAGATCCTACACTCCTTCGTGCACCGGTTTCCTAACGGGGGTTTGGGTTTCTGTCGCTCCCGCAACCCCACAATTAGTAGCCAAATACACGATGCATTCCCCTAGGCCCATAAAGGTGAATGATCATGTAGTCGATGTTCACATGACACCACTAGAAGAATAGCACCACAACTTAAATATCATAACATTGAATAATACTCAACATAGTTCCACTACTAACATCAGACTTCTTCCATGTCCTCAAGAACTAAACGGACTACTCATGAGACATCATATGGATCATTATCAGAGGTGATACAATGATGAACAAGAATATGGACATAAACATTAATTCAATGGTTCCACCCAATAGCATCAACTACAAGAGGTAATCAACACCGGGAAAGTTTCCCCTATCAACTAGACAAGTATCAAACCCAAATTTCTGCAGCTGGATGGAGTGGAGACAGAGGTGATGATGGTGCTGGTGGTGGAGATGATGACGATGATGATCCCGATGAAGTCTAGCTCGATGACGGTGATGATGGCGACGATCTCCCCTCTCCGGTGAGGAATTTCCCCGACAGATTTCTTCCTGCCGGAGAGCTTTTCTCTCTCTGTGGTTTTCCGTCCCGTAGCGGCGGCATAATATTTCTCTGGTCGCTCTCCCGATGTTAGGGTTCTTCGGGGGATGAAATACGTGAGGGGCGAGGTCAGAGGATGGCCAGGGTGCCCAGACCACGCCTAGGCGCGGCCAGGGGGTGGCCCGTACCTAGGGGTGGTGTGGGCCCCTTTTTGGCCCATCTCTGCCTCCCCTTATGGCTTCCGCCGTTATCTAGGAAAATAGGAATTTTCGTATATTTTCTGAGAATTGTTGTTCTTCAGTATAATCCTGGCTCCGACAGTCAATTCCCCAATAATCATCAAACATGCAAAAATAGATGGAATAACATAAGTAACTTCTCTAAATATGTAATATATCAATAAATAACAGTAAATTATGATATAAAATAGTGATGTAAATTGAACGTATAAATTATATCCTAAGTGATGGCTTATTCCTTGTAAGATTGAATGCCATCAATAGTAATTATGCTAGAGCTAGCAAGTGGTTTAAACAAGGGGATCCCCTCTCACCCCATTCTATTCAACCTGGTGGATTATATCTTCTCGAATTTTTTAATAAAGGTAGTAGGCATGGTACTATTAGTGGCTTACTGCCTAATATATTTGAAGATGGTATTAGTAGTTTATAGTACGCTAGTGGTACCATAATTGTTTTTAGGTTGATATGTTCACTGCTAGAATTCTCAAATGGATACTGACTTGTTTTGAGAACTTTTCTAGTCTAAGAATTAATTACAATAGGAGTGACCTTGTGATTGTTTTTCCTCAAACTATTGATAGAAGAAGTGATAAGTCCCTTTCAAATATCATGGGGTTCCTCTTCATCATATTTGAAATTTACAAGAGGTGATCTCCACCCTGTAAGTGATAAGATAATTAATGAAGCGTGTTCAAGGATGGAAGGGCAGTTTCCTGTCTTATGGAATTAAGGAAGGAAGGGTGCCAACTTATCTTCTCAATAATTAAATTTCCTAAGTGGGCAATCCAAACAATTACCTCTCAAATATATCGTTTGTTCTTGGGTGATGTTGGTGATAATAAAAAAGTATCATTTAGCCAACTAGAACTTAGTTTCACTGACTAAGGAAAATGAAGTTTCATGCGTTCACAATTTCAGAGAATTTAAGCTATGTTTATTATCATTATGGATCAAAATAAATAACCTATCAGATAATAAAATTATGGAAAATATTTATATATTACAAATATAATATTTATTCTCCTAGTACTCTTTTGATTAATGATCAAATGGTCTCTTATTTTTGGAAATGACTAGCCTGGGTTACTAATGCTGCTACAATGTCATATAAGTGGAAAGTAGGTAATGGATGTGTAGTGAAAGATCGGGTGTATGTTTGGTTTGGGTAGTACTACCATGGCATCATGCATTGGGATCTATATGTTATTTCCAAAAAAAAATGTGCTGCAATTGGGCATGATCCGAAAATCCCTTTTTGTAGATGTGCGGATGTTATTTGTATGGACAATCGGTATGAGCTTGTGGATCTTGTTGTGTTTCGTAAGTTGAGTGAGGAAGATGTTACTGTTGGGATCGTGTGTGTCTCCACAAATTCATGTGATCTTGTGACATGTGGCAAATAGAAAACTTTTAACTGGAGACAATTTTAACAAACATAGGCATCTAAAAGATATAACGGGTGTTTTATTTATGGAATCTGAAATATTCATAACTTATTATTTTCAATGTATCATTGCATCCTATTTATAACAGTTTGTTTGCTCCATTTCTGAATGTAATTGCGGTATTAACTTAAATCTACGTGAAATTGGTGGATTAGTGAGAAGAAATATGTTGGTTTGAATATGGTCCTAGTTGCTACCTTATGGTCTTTGCGGGTTCTGAAAGATTAACTCTTCTTTCACGGAACAACTTGGATAGTTATGGCTTATGTTTGGAACAAATCGGTACACATTATTTATCGATGGAGGAAACGTTTCAAGCCTTAAACCAGAGTTGCTGGATCGCGCAATTTTCATGCTAGAAAGAATAAGGGGGAAATTGCTCTGAATCACCTGTAGATCATGTTGTGAAAACCCTTATCAGTGAAATGCCATGGTCAAGCTCTAGACTTTGGATACATTATTTTTTTCTTGTATGACTTGTAATCCATAAAATTATGATGAGTATACGGTTTACTTTTCATATGTTACCTGAAGGTTTTGGGATGGATGATGTGGTTTTGTGTTTAATAAACCAGAGGGGGTGGCTGTCCTTTTCTTTTAAAGGGCATAGTTTAGGTGTTTGTATCCAGTCAATAGAACCCTGAGTGCTTCATGTACATATGTCTTTATGAAAGAATGAGATGTCGCCTAGAGGGGGGTGAATAGGCGTTTTAAAAACTCTTATGAATTTGGCTTGTAAGAATGCGGAATTAAACTAATATTTATTTTATAAGCACAAAACCTAAATATGCTAGGCTCAACTAAGTGCAACAACAACAACAACTAGAGCTAAGCAAGATAGGTACAAGATATATATATCTAGGATAAATACTTCCTACCCCTGGATGTAGTTACACTCATATCTAATATACTACCATACGGAAGTATATACGATACTTTATCAGTTTGAGTAAGTTCTTACACTATATCTAAGATATTACAAACCAAGTTTGGTTAAAAAAATGTAAGTGAGCATGTAGTTTGCACTATATATACGAAATACATGCATATGCATACGTAAAAAATGAGTCTACGTAAAAAAATATGCATACTGCCTACAAAGTATTATATATACTACCAAAATAGTTTTATATACTTCATACTACATGTACATACTCTGGACATATTCATACTACACCCGGGTGTAGTTACACCCACGCATGTTTCTTATAATCTCCACTAGTAGAAAAAGGGGCTTTAATCCCGGTTCGCAAGGGTCATTAATCTCTGTTGCGCAACCGGGACTAATTATGCGCGACTAAAGGCCCCCCCTTTAGTCCCGGTTGCTTACGAACCGGGACTAAAGGCCCCGCCACGAGGGCGGCTGGCATGCGCCGGAGCGAAGGACCTTTAGTCCCGGTTTGTAACACGAACCGGGACTAAAGGCTATTTCGAGTTAATTTTTTTAATTCATTTGGGTTTCTAATTATTTTTCACTCCTTTTTTTTCTATTTTTTCAGAATTTTTACTATTTCAGTTATTTGCATAGTTTAGTCTCTATCTCTAACTACACTTATCTCTAGTAAAATTACATACTCGTGGTCAAACTTCCCGCTCGGTCACCCATCCTCCCACTACTCAAGCACTAGCACGCTTAACTTCTGAGTTCCATCCCGTTCCGCATCCAAGGGCTTCGCGCGCATGTATGTGATAGTAGTATCATATCAATCCTATTAACATGTTGATCGATGTCACATTTCTTTATTGTTTGAATTTCAAATAATTATTTTAATAAATAAAAGTAATGATGTAATAATAATCTTGAATAAATAAATAAACATTAACTTTTTAATTTGTATTATTTTTTATTTTATTAATTAATTAATTTTTTTTGCCAAACCTAAAACCTAAAAATTTGAAAATCTAAAAATTGGGTAAAAATGATAGTAATCTTTATGCAGGATGCAATTATTAATTTTAGGTTTTAAAAAAATAAAAATATATAAAATCCGTAATTTATAGCAAAAACTAAAATCTTCCTGCTTTTGTATTTCCATTTGGAATTTTGAGAATCTAAAAATTGGCTAACCGGGTAAACCCGGGTGAATTCGGATGTAACTTTTTCCCATGATCATTTTGATATATTATACGTTTTTTTTTCGACGTCGTATCCAAAAGTTGTTGCGATTTTACCATTTTTCAAAACTTTTTGCAAAAAAGTGAAAATTTGAATTTGTTAATTTTCCCTAATACTAGGTTGCATAACATACAAGAATCTGAAAACATTTTATTTTTTTGAATTTTCTATCATTTTATTTTCGATTTTACAGTGCTAAAAAGGGCGATCCACGGGGGGGGAGGTGCGTGGGGAGCCAAAAATCAGAAAAAAACCTTTAATCCCGGTTGGGGACACCAACCGGGACTAAAGGTTTGCCCTGGACGCGGCCCACCGTAGCCCTTTAGTCCCGGTTGCCCCGAGCATTAGTCTCAGTTCACCAGCAGAACCGGGACTAAAGACCCATTAGTCCCGGGTCAAAGTATTTGGGGACTAATGGGTTGGGATGGAAGGTCTTTTTTCTACTAGTGCTAGAGAGTATCTATCATACCGGGAAGTATGTACATGTAGTATGAAGTATATAAGACTATTTTGATAGTATATATAATACTTTGTAGGTAGTATGTACAATTTTTTTACGTAGACTCATTTTTTACATATACATATGCTTCTATTTTGGCTATATAGTGTAAACGACATGCTCACTTGCATTTTTTCACCAAACTTGGTTTACAATATCTTAGATATAGTGTAAGAACATACTCAAACCGATAAAGTATCGTACATAATTCCGTATGGTAGTATATTAGATATGGGTGTAACTACACCCAAGGGTAGGAAGTATTTATATATATATATATATGAACAACAAGTGATAGAAAGATATAATAGATAGTTCAAACTCGATGTCTATCACAAGGGAAAGTAAACTCAGGTATAGAAATAACCGAGACACGCGGAGACAAAGATGTATTCCCGTGTTCCCTTTCTTTGCAAGAATGTACGTCTTGGCGGGGTGGGGATCCCACAAAGGATTTTCCAACGCCACGAAGGCTCACCTTTTTCTCCGAGCCTATCCCACGCAGGAATAGCCACTTTCCTTATGGTTAGCTTTTCCTCCACTCCGGAGATGGCAAGCTCCACAACCACTTCACAAGCTACACGAATGAGAAGCCCGGGCCTCTTCACAATCTTCCACGAAGAGGTCACCGGGACAGCAACCAAGCCAACTAGGAGGTCACCCTCCAAGAGTAACAAGCTCACGGTCTCTCACTCAAACTAATCGTGGTGGAGAGCTCAACACTATGCAATGATGCAAAGCAAGAACACCAAAGGTGTTCAAGTCCTTCACACTCAAATCCCAGCAAAGCAACAAATGATACGATGAGATTAGAGAGGAACAACAATGGAGGAAATCAACAAATGACTCCAAGATCTAGATCCAAAGGGTTCCCCTCACTAAGAGGAGAAATGGATTGGTGGGGATTGTAGATCTAGATCTCCTCTCTTAGATATCTCAATAATGAGAAAGAATCATGGGCGGAATCAAGAGATATGGCAAGTTCTTCAAAGGCAACAATGGAAGAGAGAGAGTAGAAGAACTTAACCATCCCAATGTGGAAGAAGGCATATTTATATTCTAGGGAAAAATAGAACCGTTGGGGAGAAAAACGGGCAGAAAAACGACCTAGCTGACATACAGCTCGGTAGGGCCGGTCCAGGTGTCGGTCCACCCGGCAGCCCACTCGGCAGGCCGGGCCAGGGGCCGGGCCACCCGGCAGCAGCACCCGGCAGGCTGGGCCAGAGGCCGGATTTCGGGACCCCCTGATAAACCTTTTCTTTTTTTAAATAGAAAATGCTCCCGAACTCCGATTGAGATGAAACCAATTTTTTTGGAAATATTTTAGATGATTTTATAGAGGGAGTCTCCCACCGACAAGAAACGGTAAAGACGTCCAAACTCGAAAACGCAATAGAAGATGCATGCGGATTCCGTTCTCGATGATCTTGGGCTTGTTGTAAAGCTAGCAACAAGCTCAAGAACCTCACACAGAGAAATACCAAGAAGCAATAGGGATATGCAAAGTATGCAAAGGATTGAGCTCCCTAAGACGATGTGATCAAGTTACCCAACCGAAAGCCCCTCTTGATAGTGCGGCTATCTATCCTATAACCCGATCTCCCAACAACCACCTCAAGACCGGTAAAAGGAAAACCTAGCAAATCCATACATTTTCCTTGTGCATACCGCTTGATCTTGATGATAACTCTTCAAGCTCCACTTAAGCCGGAATGTCTCACTTGATCATTATTGCTTCGTGAAGACTCACACATGCTCCCCCATACACCATGATGGGATAGCTCCATTGATGCACATCTTCACATGTCCATTATCACCTAATGGACGGCAAGCTTCAAGCATATGATCCTCTTGAGATGCTCAACTTGAACTTGCCCAACTCAACCTTGATGACGATCACCACTTGATGTCATCCTCTCATGGGTTATATGAGATCTCACTTTTGATGCATTCCCATGGAAAGATACCTAATCCATATAGACAACACAAGAGCACATATATGATGGGTTAGTTCATAAAGCATAATTGACAAGGCTTACCATACCGCATGACTTCACGTGGCACATTCTTTATGCTTCATGTGTTGATCAAACTTGAATCTATTCTTCACTATTTCTATTGGTCAACCTTGTATCTTCTCATGCTCTATCATACTATCTTGAGGTGTATAAAAAACTCTTAATTTGTTTGCATGCTCTAAATCTTAGTCAACCATAGCTCAACTCATGAGATGACACCTACTTAGAGCCATATCTTGAATTCTTCACTTGGAATCAAGCCTTCAAGATCTTGATCATTCATTGCTTAACACATAAGCTAGAGCATGGATAATGTTGAGTTTCACATAAGAACTTCATCTTCATTTCTTCTTCTTGATCATATCACATATATGTCTTGAAATCGATGATCTTGATGCCAATACTCAAGGTATATCTTTTATCTTCATGGCATCCATACTTAAATCCAACACATGGACTACAAGTAGTACCTATGTGTTCGCACACGAACACGTCACCGTGTACCTCCGGCGTCGAGCGCGATACGCAAGACACGTCGCCGGAGGAGGCTCGCCGGAAGCGCGATACGCAGGACAATCCGGCGGGCTCTTTTGTGAACCCGAAACCCCACACGCCCGGGAGAGACCCCGTCTGGGCGCACGGAAGTGATGGGCTGCCCTAGGTCGGTTCGCCCGCCCCTAGGACCTCGTAAATCGAAGCTCTCCAACACGAAGAACACCGACGAACGAAGAGCAGAAAACAAGGACAGGAGAGGAAACGTAAAGGTTGTAGATTGGTTTTGCGATTGTGTGTTGTTTCAATCGGCCTGCACCCCTCAAGTATATAAGGAGCGGCTGGACTTTCCGTACAAGAAATAGGGTTGGATTCACGTCCAAAACCCTAAACTAGGTCCAATTCGGATGGTTTGACCCGAACTTTCCAAAACTATTCGGTTTAAAACTGGCAGTACCTTGCAGGACAACTTTGAGGCAGTAAACGACCTCAAATCAAAATGTCGTAAACAACAAAGTTGTTCGTCTCAAAAAAACGAAAAACTTTCATGTTGACCACTTTTCCATCTGAGTTGATCTTGGCCTCCAAATATCGTCCGAACGTAAAACTGTACGTCCAGTTCGCAGATCCGTATTTGAATGATTCCTTACGCTCCGGACCAGATATCGGAGTCTTTCGTGTCTGATAAAGTGCGTTCGCTCCAGACGTTGCATACTATCTCGGATCACGATGATCCAAAAATCAAAGTTGTTTGTTTCGACGAGACGCACAACTTTCGTTTCTATCATTTTTCCATTCGAGGTCATCTTGAAATTTCACTTTTTATGGCAAAAACGGCTATCAACACATGCCCCCCTGTTTTTCGGCAAAACTTGTATGCCGAAAAATAACTTGCACTATATTTTTGTCTAAGGACGATGTCAACACTCCATCAGCCATTGATTCTTAGGACGATAATGCTGTATCGGCCATATATACTAAGGGCGATAATTATATATCGGCCATATGTGTGTTCAAGCTTCTTGCCACACACTCGGGTAGAACTTTTTCAGATATCTTCCATTGAGAGCTCGAGGTAGTAAATTTCCCTCTATAGATTCCACCAAGTATGAGTTTCCAGGAACTACTTTCACGACCTTAAAAGGACCTTCCCAGCTAGGAGACCACTTGCCAAATTTTCTGTCCTTCAAACCAACTGGTAGGATTACTTTCCACACTAATTCACCAACTTGGAAGCTCTTCAACTTCACCTTTTTGTTATAAGCTCTTGCTACCCGTAATTTATCCTTCTCCATGTCTCTCAGAGCAGTTAACCTTTTATCAGCAACCTCATCAATATTGTCCATCATCAAGTTGTGAAAATCCATTGCCGATAAATCATTCTGCTTAGCGAACCTCAAAGCAGCCAGATTCACCTCTACCGGTAAAACGGCTTCTTGTCCATACACAAGTTCATATGGAGTTACCTTTGTAGCGCCATGCCTAGAGATCCTATGTGCCCACAAAGCTTCGGACAACACTTCATGCCATCTCCTCGGATAATCTTCAATCTTCTTCTTGATGAGCTTGATCAAAATCTTATTACTTGATTCAGCTTGTCCATTAGCTTGTGCATAATATGGAGATGAATTGAGCATCTTTATCTTATAAGATTTGGCAAACTCTTTAACTTCTTTTGCCATAAATGATGAACCTTGATCTGTAGTCAATGTTTGAGGAATGTCGAATCTATGTATGATATGCTCAGTTATGAATTTGATCACCTCCTTATGGGTCATATTTCTGAGAGGTATCGCTTCAGACCACTTGGTAAAATAATCAGTAGCTACCAGCACGAACCGATGCCCTTTTGAAGAAGAAGGATGAATCATACCAATGAAATCCAATCCCCAACCTCTAAATGGCCACGGCTTGATAATAGGATTCAACATAGCAGCAGGAGCCAACTGAATGTCACCAAACTTTTGACAGGCCTCGCATCCTTTATAATACCTGAAGCAATCATTGATCATCGTCGGCCAATAAAAACCTGCACGTCGCAATAACCACTTCATCTTCTGTGCCGATTGATGAGTACCACATATTCCTTCATGTACCTCTCCCATAGCAACTCTTGCTTGATCTTCACCCAAGCACTTCAAAAGAATACCATCAAGCTGTTCGGCGATAGAGATCATCATCCATCAACGCATACTTAAAAGCCATTCGCCGAACAGCCCTCGTCCGTCCTCTTGTTAGGATCCCGCAAATATCCAATAATAGGTCTTCTCCAATCTTGTTCACCTCGCACTAGACCCCTCATTAGTGACCGAATCAATGGGCTTTAATTCGGCCTTACCTATGTCGTGAAAGCAAACATCGGCTCATGTGATATATGAAAAACACCACGATCAACATGGTAGCCAGATGCTTGCTGTGCTAACTCATTTGCATTCCAATTATCTTGCCTAGATATATGAGCAATACTAAAGTAATCCAAAGTAGCAATCATATCTAGACATTTATCAAGATACATATTAAGTGATTTGTCGAAACATTTGAAAAACTTAGATATTTGCTGTACTACTAGCAACGAATCACCAAAAGCCTCAATATGTGTAGCACCTACAGCAACTAAAAGTTCCAGCCCGAATAATAAAGCTTCATATTCGGCTTGATTGTTTGTGCAAAAATATTCTAAGCGGCATGAGGCTTCAAAAACAGCACCATGAGGAGATATATAAACAACGCCAACACCCTGGCCATTGCTACAAACTGAACCATCAAAGTATAACCTCCATGGTACTAAAGTTACAAGGTTAGTATTAATATCATGCTCATTATCAATCCGATGTTCAACAATAAAGTTAGCAACGATTTGGCCTTTCATAGATTTCAAGGATTCGTAAGCCAAATCATACTCAATTAAAGCATAAGCCCATTTACCAATCCTACCGCTAAGAATTGGTCTATGTAACATATATCTAATGACATCGGTTTGACAAGCAACAATGCATATGCTAGACAATAAATAATGCCTCAGCTTAGTGCAAGCATAATATAAGCATAAGCATAATCTCTCAATAAAAGTATACCTTGTCTCAGCATCCAGTAAACGCCGGCTTAAATAAGTGACAACATGCTCTTTTTCTTCGGTCTCCTGAGTCAAAACAGCACCAATGACACCTTCCTCCGCTGCAATATAGAGCCTAAAAAGCTCTCCATGCTTAGGCGCCCTTAATACGGGAGGAGTAGACAAACAAAGCTTAATCTTCTCAAATGCTTCTTGCTGTTTTGCCCCCAGGTAAAATCATCGTCATTCTTTAACCGAAGAATAGGAGTGAATGCATCAACCTTCCCTGACAAGTTCACTATGAAACGCCTCAAATAATTAATCTTGCCAAGGAATTTCTGCATATCCTTTTTGCATGTCGGGGCTTGTACTTTCTGGATGGCTTGTATCTTCCCGGGATCAATCTCTATGCCGCGCTGATGTATAATAAAGCCCAAGAATTTTCCAGCCGATACACCGAAAGCACACTTCAAAGGATTCATCTTGAGCCCATATTTTCTCATTCTCTCAAAAGCTAAGCGCAAATCGGCTAAATGAGATTCATTAGCATCCGACTTAACAACAATATCATCAATATAGACTTCAAGTATGACCCCAAGCAAATCATGAAATATTAAATTCATAGCCCTCGATATGTCGCACCAAGCATTCTTCAAACCGAAAGTCATTACTCGTCCACTCAAATAAACCAACAAACCCGGGACACCGGAAGGCTGTTTTGAATGCATCCTCTTCGGCCATGAAAATTTGGTTGTACCCCGCATTGCCATCAAGAAAACTGATAACTTTATGACCAGAGGCATCATTAATAAGCATATCGACTATTGGCATGGGATACTCATCTTTGGGTGTAGCTCTATTCAAATCTCTGAAATCAATGCACAACCTTGATACGTCTCCGACGTATCGATAATTTCTTATGTTCCATGCCACATTATTGATGTTATCTACATGTTTTATGCACACTTTATGTCATATTCGTGCATTTTCTGGAACTAACCTATTAACAAGATGCCGAAGTGCCGCTTGTCGTTTTCTCGTTGTTTTTGGTTTCAGAAATCCTAGTAAGGAAATATTCTCGGAATTGGACGAAATCAAAGCCCGGGGGCCTATTTTTCCACGAAGCTTCCGAAGTCCGAAGGAGAGACGAAGAGGGGCGACGAGGGGGCCACACCCTAGGGCGGCGCGGCCCCCTTGGCCGCGCGGCCCCGTGGTGTGGGGCCCCCGTGCCGCCTCTTGACCTGCCCTTCCGCCTACAAATAGCCTCCGTGACGAAACCCCCGCACCGAGAACCACGATACGGAAAACCTTCCGCAGACGCCGCCGCCGCCGATCCCATCTCGGGGGATCCAGGAGATCGCCTCCGGCACCCTGCCGGAGAGGGGAATCATCTCTCGGAGGACTCTACGCCGCCATGGTCGCCTCCGGTGTGATGTGTGAGTAGTCTACCCCTGGACTATGGGTCCATAGCAGTAGCTAGATGGTTGTCTTCTCCCCATTGTGCTATCATTGTCGGATCTTGTGAGCTGCCTATCATGATCAAGATCATCTATCTGTAATTCTATATGTTGCGTTTGTTGGGATCCAATGAATAGAGAATACTTGTTATGTTGATTATCAAAGTTATGCTTATGTGTTGTTTATGATCTTGCATGCTTTCCGTTACTAGTAGATGCTCTGGCCAAGTAGATGCTTGTAACTCCAAGAGGGAGTACTTATGCTCGATAGTGGGTTCATGCCTGCATTAACACCTGGGACAGTGATAGAAAGTTCTAAGGTTGTGTTGTGCTGTTGCCACTAGGGATAAAACATTGATGCTATGTCTAAGGATGTAGTTGTTGATTACATTACACACCATACTTAATGCAATTGTCTCGTTGCTTTGCAACTTAATACCGGAGGGGTTCGGATGATAACTCGAAGGTGGACTTTTTAGGCATAGATGCAGTTGGATGGCGGTCTATGTACTTTGTCGTAATGCCCAATTAAATCTCACTATACTCATCATGATATGTATGTGCATTGTCATGCTCTCTTTATTTGTCAATTGCCCAACTGTAATTTGTTCACCCAACATGCTGTTCGTCTTATGGGAGAGACACCTCTAGTGAACTCGTGGACCCCGGTCCAATTCTCTTTACCGAAATACAATCTACTCGCAATACTTGTTCTACTCGTTTTCTCGCAAACAATCATCTTCCACACAATACGGTTAATCCTTTGTTACAGCAAGCCGGTGAGATTGACAACCTCACTCGTTTCGTTGGGGCAAAGTACTTTGGTTGTGTTGTGCAGGTTCCACGTTGGCGCCGGAATCCCCGGTGTTGCGCCGCACCACATCCCGCCGCCATCAACCTTCAACGTGCTTCTTGGCTCCTCCTGGTTCGATAAACCTTGGTTTCTTTCTGAGGGAAAACTTGCTGCTGTGCGCATCATACCTTCCTCTTGGGGTTGCCCAACGAACGTGTGAAATACACGCCATCAAGCATATTTTCTGGCGCCGTTGCCGGGGAGTTCAAGACACGCTGCAAGGGGAGTCTCCACTTCTCAATCTTTTTACTTTGTTTTTGTCTTGCTTAGTTTTATTTACTACTTTGTTTGCTGCACTAAATCAAAATACAAAAAAATTAGTTGCTAGTTTTACTTTACTTGCTATCTTGTTTGCTATATCGAAAACACAAAAAATTAGTTTACTTGCATTTACTTTATCTAGTTTGCTTTATTATCTTGCACTCTATATTAAAAATACAAAAAAATTAGTTACTTTTGTTACCATGTCTAGCTCTGAACCTGTTACTTCTTCGCCTGAAGAATTAGTCTTCACTTTTAAACAAGGGGATGAGGAGAGTTTTAAGGATGCTTGGTCTAGAATTTTTACTTCTTATCGTAAAACCGAACCTCAAATGACTCTAAGTTTGCTCCTTAGTAATTTTTATTTTGGTCTTATGGTTCGCTATAGATATGCTTTGGATACTTTAGTGGGAGGAGATTTCCTTCATTGCAATGGGGATCAAGCTTTTAATGCCATAAAGAAGTTGGTTGCATCACATGATTCAGCTAATAACTTTGATTCAGCCCTCACTAGCATATATAGTAGATTAAATAATCTCGAGATAAGTACATCTCGCTTGGATGATAACTATTGCCACGTTCGTAATCGTCTTGAACAAGTTTTAGTGAACTCTAAACTCTCATTGTGGGATCCTGCTGTTAAAATTGTTATTGGTGATCGAACTCTCCATGCCTACTCGTGATATTATGTATGAATTTTGCCTTATGCCCGAAAGTATTTATAAATCTTTGAAACTTTGGGGAGTTGAGGAAGGAGGAGAAGAAATAACTCTCATTGATAACTCTACTATAATTCCTAAAGGAATAGCCGCAGGTGTGCATACAACCATTCTTGGAAGAACAATATCCATTGATTATCTTGTTGTTGAAACAGGAAAACTCACACTCGGAAGATCCCTGCTGAAACTATTGGGAGCAGTCATTGATGTTGGAGAAGGTACTCTGAAATTCACCTCAATACCGGGGGGAAATCACATATTTCCTAAACCAAAGGGAAATAAGAACAATAAGAAAGGTAAGGGTAAAGCCCAAGGTAAGGTTAACACTTCATCTCTCGATAATACTTGATACACACTTTCTGCGCCTAGCTGAAAGGCGTTAAAGAAAAGCGCTTATGGGAGACAACCCATGTTTTTACCTACAGTACTTTGTTTTTATTTTGTGTCTTGGAAGTTGTTTACTACTGTAGCAACCTCTCCTTATCTTAGTTTTGTGTTTTGTTGTGCCAAGTTAAGCCGTTGATAGAAAAGTAAGTACTAGATTTGGATTACTGCACAGTTCCAGATTTCTTTGCTGTCACGAATCTGGGTCCACCTCCCTGTAGGTAGCTCAGAAAATTAAGCCAATTTACGTGCATGATCCTCAGATATGTATGCAACTTTCATTCAATTTGAGCATTTTCATCTGAGCAAGTCTGGTGCCATTTTAAAATTCGTCAATACGAACTGTTCTGTTTTGACAGATTCTGCCTTTTATTTCGCATTGCCTCTTTCGCTATGTTGGATGAATTTCTTTGATCCACTAATGTCCAGTAGCATTATGCAATGTCCAGAAGTGTTAAGAATGATTGTGTCACCTCTGAATATGTCAATTTATAATGTGCACTAACCCTCTAATGAGTTGTTTCGAGTTTGGTGTGGAGGAAGTTTTCAAGGATCAAGAGAGGAGTATGATGCAACATGATCAAGGAGAGTGAAAGCTCTAAGCTTGGGGATGCACCCGGTGGTTCACCCCTGCATATATCAAGAAGACTCAAGCTGTCTAAGCTTGGGGATGCCCAAGGCATCCCCTTCTTCATCGACAACATTATCAGGTTCCTCCCTCGAAACTATATTTTTATTCCATCACATCTTATGTGCTTTTTCTTGGAGCGTCGGTTTGTTTTTGTTTTTTTGTTTTGTTTGAATAAAATGGATCCTAGCATTCACTTTATGGGAGAGAGACACGCTCCGCTGTAGCATATGGACAAGTATGTCCTTGGTTTCTACTCATAGTATTCATGGCGAAGTTTCTCCTTCGTTAAACTGTTATATGGTTGGAATTGGAAAATGATACATGTAGTAATTGCTATAAATGTCTTGGGTAATGTGATACTTGGCAATTGTTGTGCTCATGTTTAAGCTCTTGCATCATATGCTTTGCACCCATTAATGAAGAAATACGTAGAGCATGCTAAAATTTGGTTTGCATATTTGGTTTCTCTAAGGTCTAGATAATTTCTAGTATTGAGTTTGAACAACAAGGAAGACGGTGTAGAGTCTTATAATGTTTTCAATATGTCTTTTATGTGAGTTTTGCTGCACCGGTTCATCCTTGTGTTTGTTTCAAATAAGCCTTGCTAGCCTAAACCTTGTATCGAGAGGGAATACTTCTCATGCATCCAAAATACTTGAGCCAACCACTATGCCATTTGTGTCCACCATACCTACCTACTACATGGTATTTTCCAGTCATTCCAAAGTAAATTGCTTGAGTGCTACCTTTAAAATTCCATCATTCACCTATGCAATATATAGCTCATGGGACAAATAGCTTAAAACCTATTGTGGTATTGAATATGTAATTATGCACTTTATCTCTTATTAAGTTGCTTGTTGTGCGATAACCATGTTTACTGGGGACGCCATCAACTTTTCATTGTTGAATTTCATGTGAGTTGCTATGCATGTTCGTCTTGTCTGAAGTAAGGGCGATCTACACTGAGTTGAATGGTTTGAGCATGCATATTGTGAGAGAAGAACATCGGGCCGCTAAACCGAAGCCATGTTCCATGGTGGAAGTTTCAGTTTTGGACAACAATCCTCAAATCTCTAATGAGAAAAGAATTAATTGTTGTTGAATGCTTAAAGCATTAAAAGAGGAGTCCATTATCTGTTGTCTATGTTGTCCCGGTATGGATGTCTAAGTTGAGAATAATCAATAGCGAGAAATCCAATGCGAGCTTTCTCCTTAGACCTTTGTACAGGCGGCATAGAGGTACCCCTTTGTGATACTTGGTTAAAGCATATGTATTGCGGTGATAATCCAGGTAGTCCAAGCTAATTAGGACAAGGTGCGGGCACTATTAGTACACTATGCATGAGGCTTGCAACTTATAAGATATAATTTACATGATGCATATGCTTTATTACTACCGTTGACAAAATTGTTTCATGTTTTCAAAATCAAAGCTCTAGCACAAATATAGCAATCGATGCTTTTTCCTCTATGGAGGACCATTCTTTTACTTTCAATGTTGAGTCAGTTCACCTATTTCTCTCCACCTCAAGAAGCAAACATTTGTGTGAACCGTGCATTGATTCCTACATACTTGCTTATTGCACTTATTATATTACTCTATGTTGACAATATCCATGAGATATACATGTTACAAGTTGAAAGCAACCGCTGAAACTTAATCTTCTTTTGAGTTGCTTCAATACCTTTACTTTGAATTATTGCTTTATGAGTTAACTCTTATGCAAGACTTATTGATGCTTGTCTTGAAGTGCTATTCATGAAAAGTCTTTGCTATATGATTCACTTGTTTACTCATGTCATATACATTGTTTTGATCGCTGCATTCACTACATATGCTTTACAAATAGTATGATCAAGATTATGATGGCATGTCACTCCGTAAATTATCCGTGTTATCGTTTTACCTGCTCGGGACGAGCGGAACTAAGCTTGGGGATGCTGATACGTCTCCGACGTATCGATAATTTCTTATGTTCCATGCCACATTATTGATGTTATCTACATGTTTTATGCACACTTTATGTCATATTCGTGCATTTTCTCGGAACTAACCTATTAACAAGATGCCGAAGTGCCGCTTGTCGTTTTCTGCTGTTTTTGGTTTCGGAAATCCTAGTAAGGAAATATTCTCGGAATTGGACGAAATCAAAGCCCGGGGGCCTATTTTTCCACGAAGCTTCCGAAGTCCGAAGGAGAGACGAAGAGGGGCGACGAGGGGGCCACACCCTAGGGCGGCGCGGCCCCCCTTGGCCGCGCGGCCCTGTGGTGTGGGGCCCCCGTGCCGCCTCTTGACCTGCCCTTCCGCCTACAAATAGCCTCCGTGACGAAACCCCCAGTACCGAGAACCACGATACGGAAAACCTTCCAGAGACGCCGCCGCCGCCGATCCCATCTCGGGGGATCCAGGAGATCGCCTCCGGCACCCTGCCGGAGAGGGGAATCATCTCCCGGAGGACTCTACGCCGCCATGGTCGCCTCCGGTGTGATGTGTGAGTAGTCTACCCCTGGACTATGGGTCCATAGCAGTAGCTAGATGGTTGTCTTCTCCCCATTGTGCTATCATTGTCGGATCTTGTGAGCTGCCTATCATGATCAAGATCATCTATCCGTAATTCTATATGTTGCGTTTGTTGGGATCCGATGAATAGAGAATACTTGTTATGTTGATTATCAAAGTTATGCTTATGTGTTGTTTATGATCTTGCATGCTTTCCGTTACTAGTAGATGCTCTGGCCAAGTAGATGCTTGTAACTCCAAGAGGGAGTACTTATGCTCGATAGTGGGTTCATGCCTCGCATTAACACCTGGGACGATGGATGTAAAGTTCTAAGGTTGTGTTGTGCTCGTTGCCACTAGGGATAAAACATTGATGCTATGTCTAAGGATGTAGTTGTTGATTACATTACGCACCATACTTAATGCAATTGTCCGTTGCTTTGCAACTTAATACCGGAGGGGGTTCGGATGATAACCTCGAAGGTGGACTTTTTAGGCATAGATGCAGTTGGATGGCGGTCTATGTACTTTGTCGTAATGCCCAATTAAATCTCACTATACTCATCATGATATGTATGTGCATTGTCATGCTCTCTTTATTTGTCAATTGCCCAACTCGTAATTTGTTCACCCAACATGCTCGTTCGTCTTATGGGAGAGACACCTCTAGTGAACTGTGGACCCCGGTCCAATTCTCTTTACTCGAAATACAATCTATCGCAATACTTGTTCTACTCGTTTTCTCGCAAACAATCATCTTCCACACAATACGGTTAATCCTTTGTTACAGCAAGCCGGTGAGATTGACAACCTCACTCGTTTCGTTGGGGCAAAGTACTTTGGTTGTGTTGTGCAGGTTCCACGTTGGCGCCGGAATCCCTGGTGTTGCGCCGCACCACATCCCGCCGCCATCAACCTTCAACGTGCTTCTTGGCTCCTCCTGGTTCGATAAACCTTGGTTTCTTTCTGAGGGAAAACTTGCTGCTGTGCGCATCATACCTTCCTCTTGGGGTTGCCCAACGAACGTGTGAAATACACGCCATCAAACCTCAACTTGTTGGACCCCTTCTTACCTACAGGCACAATATTAGAAATCCAATCCACGTACCTGCAAGGCTTAATAAAATTAGCTTTAAGCAAACAACCGATCTCTTCCTTGATCCGGTCATACATCTTGGGATTGAATTTACGAGCCGGTTGTTTATAAGGCCTGAAACCAGCTTTGATAGGCAACCGATGCTCAACTAGTTCCCTGCTCAAACCAGGCATCTCATGATATTCCCATGCAAAGCAATCGACATATTCTTTTAACAGCCTGATCAATACACTTTTCTGACCGGCTTCCAAATTTTTGTTAACAAACGTCGGCCTAGGAATTGAACCATCTCCTATATCCACTTCTTCCAATTGATCAGCCGATGTGAAACCTTGTCCCAACTTATCCATATCATCTAGTTCTTCTATGGACTCATACATATCATCCTCACTGGACCGATATTGAACAAGCCGCTTCTGCAACCACTCTTCGTTGGGATCCATTTAAATCACATATTTGGGAGCCGATTATTATAAATCGGCTTTAAAGAGACGGGCACAAAGCCATTCTTCGTGGCACTAAGAAAATCAAAATCCGAGAGATCGCGCCCTGTCAAGCAAGTAGCATTGGGATGTTGCCAATCCACCAGTGAATCGGCCAAAGCAATACAAGTTGAATTATCCGCATGGACAACCTCAACCTCATCATCAACCCACTGTATCAAAAACTGATGCAAAGTAGATGGCACACATTGGTTTGCATGGAGCCAATCACGGCCTAATATAACATTGTAATTACCTTGCACTTCGGCAATAAAGAAGGTGGTGGCCAAAGATTTACTCCCCACCGTGAGCTCCACACTCATGACACCTTTGGCCTCTCGTTTTCTCTTTGCCTTCAAACCCATTGAGCACCATGTTGGTCTTCATTAAATCATTCTCATCAAGGCCCAATTTTTTGAAGACTGAATATGGCATAAGATTCACCACTGCACCACCATCAACAAGCATTCTAGCAACCGGTGATCCGTTAATGTGCCCCTTGACATATAGCGGTTTCAAATGCTTCACCGGTTCTTTTGGTTTCTCAAAGATGGCGTTCTTGGGACCAAAGTCTAATTGCGCTACCTCCCCTTCTTCATCTACTGCACGAAACTCAGAGGGTAAGTAATAAACCATATTCATATCCATACCTTCCCTAGCTGGTGAGTTCTCAAAATCCACCAATTCTTCATCATCTTCTGAAGTAGGTACCGAATCAGGAGTGGTAGGAAGTGGTGTGGTCAATTCATCAATATTGACGTCCTTCTCTTCGGATGACGTGGTAGTTGTTGCGACCATCATGGGAACCGCAGCACCTTCCACTTTCTTGAGCACCCACTTCTTATATGGTACACGGTGAGTCTTATCGAAAACCTCATCCTTTCGCTTTTCAGCTGTATGCTCCACCTTCTCTTGGTTCCTCATGCGCTGCAGTCTCCTCTTCTTGGTTTTTGTTAGTCCTAGAGGACACCACTTCGATTGAGTATATATAGGATCTCTCGGCTTAGCCTTGCTTGTGCTAGCTTCATGATCGTTAGCCGAAGATCTTGGTGGAATAGTCAGTATAACTTTTTCAGAGTTAGCCAGTTCATCAACAACAACCGGCTCCTTGAGTTTCAGCTCTTGTGTACCTATTATGACTGAGCTAACATTAGTACTATTCTCTTGCTGCTTGCTACTCTCTGGAATTTCAGCACATGGAGATTTAGGACGCCACTTCATTTTATCATCTCTTGTAGATTTCTGCGATGACCGATTAGTATTGTAACTCAAACGGTCTCGAACAGGCCTGGTAATCCTATCATGCACAGATTTTCTAGGTGTTGCGCACCCTGGATGAAAAGCACAAGGTGCCATTGGGGGCTGCATCCATCCTCCATTGAAATAACATGGTGCGTATGGGGGCGGCGCCATCCATGGTCCTGGTGCCCACTGCCCATACGGCCTCGTGTGTCGTGGAGACCTCTCTCTTGGAGGTGATCTTGGGCGCTTCACATGTGATGACCGGTTTGTTTTGGAACTGGCCGCTTGGTTCGCATATTTAGACAACAACATATCGAAGGTTGGCTTTATTCGCTTGTGCTGCACCTTAACCTCATTAGTTTTCCACTTGCCAACTTCTGGACTCTTGGGCTTGATAAACTTGGCACGAACATCCCTTTGCACTTGTGATTGCCCCCGAGTGTAGGATTCTTTATGGTGATCTTCAGTGTCTCCTTGCCATTGGGCTGCTTGCCAAGAACAATCTCTCTTCCCAAGTCCTTGTTGCCATCCCTGCTGTTCCTGGGCTCACCAACAACAACATTATTTTTGTTAGCGGATCCGGCCGCTTCTGGCCGAATTAAGACTTTTTTCCCTTGCAGCTCCAAAGTATTCATTGGGAATGGCTGCTTGTCAATTTGCATATCAGCAAAGCTTAATCGTCCATCATTGATAGCCGATTGTATCTGTCGTCGAAACACATTGCAATCATTAGTAGCATGAGAAAAAGAATTATGATATTTGCAATAAGCACGCCGTTTTAACTCCTCAAACGGCGGTAAAGTGTGAGACAGACGAATGTATTTGTCTTTTAACATAGCATCAAATATCCTATCACATTTGGCTACATCAAAACTGAATGTCATCTCATCTTCACGATTCTTGCGAATCGGCTTAAGAGCATCACAAGTATAAGGTTTGGCCTTTGAGGGCCAAACAAATTCAGCAAGCATAAATATCAGCTTCATCGTCCGAATTGTCACTATTGTATTCAACTCGTGTTTATGCGAGGACGAGCAGACTTAGACCTATGCAAATCTTTTGTTTCTTTGCTTCGGCTTTCTTGAGCCAAAGCTCTTTGTAAAACTTGGCTAATACTTAGATACTCATAACCTTCAATTCTCTCTTTAATATGAGTTCTTAAACCATTAAGAACCAAGTCTGCCATGTCTCTTTCCGTAACCACCAAACTATAACATCGGTTTTTAGTATCTCTAAATCTCTTGATGTAATCGGTGACCGATTCATCATGTTTTTGTCTAACCGATGTAAGATGCGACAATTTAAGCTCATTATCACCACTATAAAAATGTTCATGAAATTTCTTTTCTAGATGATACCAAGTATTGATATAACCATAAGGTAAAGCAGAAAACCATGAAAAAGCGGTACCGGTTAAAGACAAGGGAAATAAACGCACTTTTAAAGGATCAGTATTGCCAGCTTCTCCCAATTGTGCTAAATATTGACTAACATGTTCCCAAGTTGTCTTATTGTCTACCCCATTAAATTTAGCAAAATCAGGCACCTTGTAGCCTTGGGGGTACGGTAAAGCATCAAAATATTCCGGATAAGGTTTTTGATACATCCGACTTACAGGCTTCGGCTCAATTCCGAAGTTATCATAGAACATCTTTTGCAATTCTGACCTAAGTGTGGCCATGTTTTCATCTATGGCGGACGAATTTACTTGTGGTAATTGCACAGGAACAATATCATTACTAGCCATGGGATTTACTCGCGGCTGCTGGTACCGAATTGAAATTCGGCACCATGTTCGTGGCTACTCGGGCGTGGGACTTGATTCGGTGGTATCACCGAATAAGGCACACTCCTAATAGGACTAGGGCATGCTTGGCGCAGTCATGATCTGACTATCTTGGCTGAAGTGAGGATTCATCGGCGTCTCACGAAGAACTGCCGATGAAGTAGGTAATGTTGGGTTAGGGTTTCCTACAACAGCGCTTGCACCAACATTAACAGAAGTATCATGCGGCGTGTTTTTACTAGCTTTCAAGTATTCTACCATGGCATCATAAGCTTGACGACTAGACTCAGTAGCATAATGATTAATTGCAGCCAATTGATCAGCAGAAAACAAGCTAGTACTTACAGAGGGCTCGGCTGGATCGCCGAGCAATGGTGGAAGCTTGACCTCCCCAAGCGAAGTGGCACCGCCTTGGCGGTCCTTCTTGAAGCTTGCAAGGAACGTCTCTCTGTCTTCCTCCTCTTGCTTCTTCTTCAGAGCCTCGAACTCCTCCTTGCGCTGCTTTTCCAGCGCCTCAAGTTGCTCTTGACGCTTCCTCTTGAGCGCCTCATAGGCTTCGAGTTGTTCCGCCGAAAGATCATCGAAGCTAGGCTTGATGATGTTTTCGGCGCTAATCTTAGCAGGCTGGGGTATCTTGCCGTCTGACATGATGATCTTCCCCAGCGGAGTCGCCAAAAAGTGTGTTCGCACACGAACACGTCACCGTGTACCTCCGGCGTCGAGCGCGATACGCAAGACACGTCGCCGGAGGAGGCTCGCCGGAAGCGCGATACGCAGGACAATCCGGCGGGCTCTTTTGTGAACCCGAAACCCCACACGCCCGGGAGAGACCCCGTCTGGGCGCACGGCAGTGATGGGCTGCCCTAGGTCGGTTCGCCCGCCCCTAGGACCTCGTAAATCGAAGCTCTCCAACACGAAGAACACCGACGAACGAAGAGCAGAAAACAAGGACAGGAGAGGAAACGTAAAGGTTGTAGATTGGTTTTGCGATTGTGTGTTGTTTCAATCGGCCTGCACCCCTCAAGTATATAAGGAGCGGCTGGACTTTCCGTACAAGAAATAGGGTTGGATTCACGTCCAAAACCCTAAACTAGGTCCAATTCGGATGGTTTGACCCGAACTTTCCAAAACTGTTCGGTTTAAAACTGGCAGTACCTTGCAGGACAACTTTGAGGCAGTAAACGACCTCAAATCAAAATGTCGTAAACAACAAAGTTGTTCGTCTCGAAAAAACGAAGAACTTTCATGTTGACCACTTTTCCATCTAAGTTGATCTTGGCCTCTAAATATCGTCCGAACGTAAAACTGTACGTCCAGTTCGCAGATCCGTATTTGAATGATTCCTTACGCTCCGGACCAGACATCGGAGTCTTTCGTGTCTGATAAAGTGCGTTCGCTCCAGATGTTGCATACTATCTCGGATCACGATGATCCAAAAATCAAAGTTGTTTGTTTCGACGAGACGCACAACTTTCGTTTCTATCATTTTTCCATTCAAGATCATCTTGAAATTTCACTTTTTATGGCAAAAACGGCTATCAACACTATGGAATATTCCTTCATACAAACTCAATGCAAACATTAGTCCATAGAGATTATCATTAATTACCAAAACCACACATAGGGACAATGTACCCTTACACTTTAACATATCGAAACCTACTTCCTGGGAATATTTCTTGCATAAACTAAATAAAAGAGTTAGTGCCTTAAACGTGTTGTTGTCAATCATCAAAATTTCACTTAGAGGGCTTTAGATTCACTTTCACACTGACAAGCTAGACACATCTTTGGAAAACCATGGTGATTGAGTGCTCGGCTGAACATGCGACAGAAGACATCTTGGCCCAGTAACAAGAAGGTGTTGTTGTTTGTTTGCGGGGCACCATCCCATTTGCGTTGGGCAATCTAGTTAGCACGCATTGAATGTGATGCCTGGAGGATCTAGGCCATCCATGATAGATCCCATGGCAACAAATGCTAATTATTTCTGAGGGCCTGTAGGTCTCTGCTTTGTGTCTATGACTTACTTTCCCCACATGACATTTTCCTAAAATGTATATTATTGAGGATACGAGGGGATACATCCAAACATTTAAAACATTAAATAGGTCCATGGCTTAGGGAAATGGGCAAAAAAAGAGAAATATATAAAAATATAACTACAATTAAGATTTGAGAAATAGAATATATAAATTCTAATTATGTTCTGTTACTATTATAGTGGTGAATCTCCAAAATCTATGAAAACTCTTTACCCTTATCACTATTTAAAGTACTAAAAAAACGTTTGCTTTGCTCTCTGTTACTTTATTTCGCATTAATCATTAGTTTGTTCGCCCAAATAAACAATTATTTTAATAGTCTTTCTTTGGACCGAAGATAACTTGCCGGTACAAATAAGAAAAGGTAGCAATTCAACATTCTGTGGATTCAATACTCTTCTATTCGAAACTAGAAACTAGATACTTCCAGCAGACGACTCTGTGGAAGTTACTCTATATTATGCTAGACAAGAACAAATGTGGAATGAGGCGACAACGGTTTATGCAGAATATCAAGTGTTTTCTGGTTTGATTGGGAAGGTCGAGAGATGAATGAAGCGGCACATGTAATTGATAGGAATTGATTCGCTCTAAAATTTCATGTAATTGGTCGACGAACCACCTAGTTATATTTTGAGAACTCATGGTCTTCCCTAAGAAATGGAATCAAGAACTCTATCTAAATAAATGTTTTCTTGCATAACATATTTTAATATTATACTAATTTTATAATATTTTACATTATGTTTGGTTGATATACTATGATTGCCACACTTTTCCACATTTTAAGTTAGGCCGTTCGCTTTAGTCATATACGTGTGACACTTCATTTCATGGAAAATAGACCCACATGTCATTGGCTCGGAAAAGCGTGCCAAGCACTCTTCAAGTGTAGCAATGTTTGGCCCTCATTCTAGTTGGAAAACTTTAGACTTGAAGGCCAAAAGGTAAGACAAATATTGACAGCCTTAGAATACCAACTAAACAAGCCTTTGGCCATGTTTTAGAAATAAATTCAAACTGTAATAGGGATAGCAATTGGTGCTAAGCAATGGAATCTTCGAGAACACTCCTGTTATAGTTCTACATTCTCGGTCTTTATTGGACGAGCTAACATGTAGTTTGCTTTCTTTTGAAAATATCAAAAATGACATTTTGAATTTTCTGAAAAATCTGAAGAAAAATGTAGACGCAGATAATGTTGAGTTCTATCATTTTACAAAATTTGAACTCATGATATCCCATATTCTAGGCTGTGCAAAAATAACAAAATATGACAGATTTTAAGGTTTTGAAAGTTTACACCGTTTCATTATTGTAGATGTCAGATTTTGCCGTTTTTGTGCAGCCTCGACTATAATGTATTTTGAGTTGAAATCTTTCATGTTGATAGAGCATAATATATTTATAACTTTAAAATTTCATTTCTATCTTTTAATAAAACAAGCTACATATAGCACTGGGCTACACTTCTTGTGATTTCCATGAATAAAGACAACAACTAATAAATGATTTGCTCATACATGCCCGGAAGAAAGATCCGTCCGCCTTCACTTGTTGTTCACCGGGATGACGGCGTCATCCCCGTCCTCCTCTTCGCAGTCGACGAGGCTCCACCGCCCATCGTCCCCCCTCACCATGCCTTTGTTCGATGGCACCCACCACGCCACTGGCACCGCATGCTCTTCCCTCGGCGCGCTGTACGACTTGTTCATGAGCGCCACGTCCCTCTCCATCGCCAGCTCGAACCCTTCTCCCGCCTTCATGTTGGCCACCCCGTGCAGGTAGCAATCGAGGTTGTGCCACACCCGCTCTTCGACATGCGCCGTCAGGTACGGCGATGGGCCCACGTCTTGGTAGAATAGCGCCTTCCCAGCAGTGCCTTTCGCTTAGCTATCTACAAGGGTATGTAGATCTCAATCTCATCTCGCTACTTTCAGCTTCTAGATTTGATCTTGGCTCCCGTAGATTAGATCTCTTTTGTTCATATCCGTAGGAATTTTTATTTACTATGTTGTGAATCCCGTTATGTTTACAAATATGTGCTAAGCACTAGAATCATCGAGAAGAGTCTGTGTTATAGTTCTACATACTTGGTCCATAATATAGAGACCTCCATGGAGTGTGGATGTTTTTCAATGAAAAAATAGGGCGTTGAATGAAATAGCGTGGCCTTCCAAAATATGATATGCAACTTATAATGTGTTAATAACGTACTATTTTACAACATAGCGTTTCACAAAAAAAAGACAAATATAGCATGTATACTAAGGATTTCAGCTGCTAAAAGATTGACCAGATCAACAAATCAAATTGACAAAGTCCATATCACAATGAAAGATAAAGATTTGTCACGGTCTAACAAGTAACATCAACAATTCAATAGTCATAGTCTAGAACTAGATGGAAAATTAAGATTAAAAAAAAAGGTAGACAACTAACCATCCAACAAGCATAGTCCAAATAAATAACTAACGAGCCAAGATGTAGTAATTAATTGAAATCTGATGAAATAGTTGGAAAATACATGGGGTTATTATCTGATTCAGAAGAAAAACCCATGGATTGCAGATCATCATCATGGAACACTAGAAGCAACTTCCTCCTAGGCTCACAAGCTTTGTTTCTTTTTATTGAAGCAACAGCTCTTGCTCGTTTTGATGCTATATGTGAGGAGTGGGAGCTGTTTATGGGGCTCCGGTTGAATGGCCAGGGCTAGGAATGGGGATTTCGGCAGCTCGTGAGCCAAAGGACCTAAAATAGCTAGTCCGCAGCTCTATTTTTAACGAAAATAGCACCGCTACAATGCTAGGAGAAATAGTTTGTATAGCGCCACTAATAACGAGATTAGCGTCACAATGGCTGATAAATCTACTGCTATTCCTGTTGGTATATGTGAGGATGTTCCTGTTCAAGTTACTAATAACTGCTTGATATTAACTGATTTTGTTGTGTTGGAAATGCCTGAAGATGATAATATGTCTATTATTCTTGGGAGACCTTTTCTTAACACCGCAGGGGCTGTTATTGATTGCAATAAAGGAAAAGTTACTTTCAATGTTGATGACAAGGAGCATACTGTTTATTTTCCCAAGAGGATTAATAAAGTATGTGGAGTTAATACAATTTCTAATGTGAGAACTATCAAAGTGGGAGCTATTGATTGTCCTATATATGAGCCTAAAGAAGGATATCAAAATATTATGATTGGATCCATATCAATACAATTCAAGGTAACATGATTGATTTGAGGTTTATTTCTTCTTATGTTATGTAAAATTTATTTGGTGGCAAGACTTGATCAACCTTGTTAACAAATACATTTTATATGCATAGAGGAACTAAACAACATTTTTTTCTTCCTCCACTTGTTCTACTTGTTGTAGCACTATTTGTTTTGCAAAGTTATTTAGTCAATTAGAGATTTGAAAATCTTTTTCTGCCCAGTAATAATAAATTTAATACCCAGAAATGTGCATTTTTCAAAGTTTTCAAAAATTCACAAAAATTATACCGTTGGTCTTATTTTTCGAAGTGGCACCTGGGAGCACCTGGGGATGACAAGTGGGGCACCCCAGGGCTGCACCCCACCAGCCGGCGCGGCCAGCAAGGGGGGCGCGCCACCCTATTGTGTGGGCCCCTCCTTGCCCCACTACTTCATCTCTTCCTCCCATCTCATTCTCTCTCCAGAAAAAACTCGTACCAACTTTCTCTCACTCGTGTTTCTGCTCAAGAGCTCAGGATTTCTCGATCTCTTTGCTCAGCCTAGATTTCTGTCTTAAATTTGCCACATTTTCTCTCCGAAAATGGAGTGGAATAGTGAATGTACTAGGACGTCGCCTAGAGGGGGGGGGTGAATAGGCGGTGTATAAAAACTTCTACTTGAGAGCTAAACTAGGCGGAATAAAACTACTCATGTGTTTACTAGTTTAGCTCAAGGCCTATCAACTAGGGGTTTGCCTAAGTGCTCCAACAACCTATGCTAGCATGATGAGCAACAAGGTAATAGCAAGATAGGCATAGCATCAAGCATGAAAGATATCACAATGTAAAGCACATAGGTAAAGGAGCTCGGGTTGAGAAGTAACCGGTGCACGAGGAGATGACGATGTATCCCGAAGTTCACACCCAAGGGTGCTACTCTCCGTTGGAGCGGTGTGGAGGCACGAGGCACTCCAAGAAGCCAACTAGGGCCACCGTATTCTCCTCGAGCCTTTCCACCAAAGGAAAGCCTCGATCCACTAAGGGACCCTTGAGGGTGGTCACCGAACCCGTACAAGCTTGGGCAAACTCCCAAGTATCAAGCTTGAGGCAACTCCACAACGAGGAGGCTCTCAAGTACACGGCCACAAGAGGCTTACAACACACCACCAAGGATGCTATGCGCCACACGAGGCTAACACACTCCACCTAGGAACCCAACTCCACCAAGGATGCGATACGCCACACGAGGCTAACACACTCCACCAAGGAAACCAACTCCACCAAGGATGCAACGCGCCACAAGAGGCTAACACACTCCACCAAGGAAACCAACTCCACCAAGGATGCAACGCGCCACAAGAGGCTAGATGGCCACTAAGGCAAGAACACCACTAAGGAGGAACACACACACCCTACGAGATCGAAACCCCGGAGAGAGCACAAACCGATGCACCTAATGCAATGGCCAAGAACACCACTAGGATGCCCAAGTTCTTCTCTCCCAAATTCCAACAAAGCTAGAAGAAGCTATTGGGGGAATAAGGGAGGAAGAACAAAGTGAGGAGAAACACCAAGAAACTCCAAGATCTAGATCTAGCAAGATCCCTTCACTTAGAGAGGGATTCAATTGGTGAAGCTCTAGATCTAGATCTCCTCTCTCCTTTCCCCCAAAAATATGCAACAAATAGTGGGGGGATCAAGAGGAGGAAGCAAGCACCCAAGGTCAACAATGGAGGAGAGAGAATGGAGGGGAAGGGTTGGTTTGGGCGGAGGTGGAAGAGAGGTATAAATAGGGGCTGCAAAATATAGCTGTTGGGGCTGAGAAAACGGTCAGATTCACGCAAAAGGCGGTACTACCGCTGTGCGAAGCGGTACTACCGTTTTGCCCAAAAACCAGATCTGGAAATCGCCCTAAAACCGGTAGTATCGCTCTGCGGAGCGGTACTACCGCTTGGACCAAAGTTGGAGCAAAACTGATTCAATTGCGCAAGAGAGAGAGAGCAGAGGGAGCAGGCAGTGTGCATGCGGTAGCAGCAGTGGCAGCATGCGGCGTGGGGCCAGGAGCAGAGCAGCACAGCACGGCAGCAGGTGGAGCGAGCGGGCCAGCAGGAATCTCTCCCGCGCGTGGAGATCGAGGCTCGGGCGGGAGCCTTCCGCGTGGGTCAACGCGCGCTCGCTCGATCGAGCAGGAGCGGCACGGCGTGGGGCGAGCGGCGAGGCAGCGGCAGCGGCCTGGGCCTGCCAAGGGCAGGCGGCCCAGTGCAGGCTGGGAAGGGGCGCGGGGCAGGCCGGCCTGGTGCGGGAGGCTGCCAGGCTGGGGAGTGAGGCACGGCCCAGTTGGCGTGGGAGGCTGGTGGGAAAAAGAAAAAAAAAAGAACAGGCCGGTAGTACCGGGCCAGGTACCGAGCCGGTACCGTAACTGGGCTACGGTACTACCAGGCCGGTACCGGCCTGGTACCGCTTCCAGTCCAGTAAGTAAAACCGCGCGAGCGGTACTTTGGCCGGTACCGCCCACGGTAGTACCGCCCGGCCCAAAACTGTTTTTTTCTTTTTCTTTTCAAATATGATGCAATGTAACAACCATAACTTGAGCTAGGAAACTCGGAATGACATGAAACCAATTTTGTTGGAAAGAGGGCGACAAGAGCTACATCTGTACAAGGTAAAATCATGCAAATGAGTGAGTGATGATTTTCTCATGGTCATAGAGGTGTAACCTCTCAATACGGTATATCGGGAAAATCATCATTCTCACATATGCAACATGCGATGCAACCGAAATCCGTCTCATGCATAAGAACCAAGAAGAACCAAGAACGCGATGCAATGCATGCAAGGTTTGAGCTCTCTCCGATGATACGACCCACTATCCTATGGAGCACAAACCTAGTCCTTGCGTGTTCTTCTCGAGTCGGCAAGCTCCGTCTTCACCCTCTTCATCATTGTCCATGCCACCGTCTTCATCATTGTCCATGCCACCGTCTTCTTCCATCTTGTACGCACACCACCTTCGTCATCCATCTTCAACGCTGTCTTCTCTTTTCATTTTCTACGCCGTCTTCTCTCTTCATCTTCAACACCGTCTTTGTCTCTCTTCGACACCATCTTCATCATTGTACTCCGTCTTCTCCATCTTACAACCTTGAGTCCAACATGACTATGGACTTGACCTAAGATTGATTCTCAATGCAACCGTTAGTCCATAGGGATTGTCATCAATTACCAAAACCACACATGGGGTAAAGGACTTGTTCTTACAATCTCCCCCATTTTGGTAATTGATGACAATCACTTTGAGAGGGTTTAGATATGGAATTTAGCGAACAACCCAAGTTGAATATTTAGAGCAAACTCCCCCATAATATATGCATGTGTGAATGAACTTGAATTTCATTGCATATACCGGTAATTAAAGCCTAGCGGAGTATCTCTAAATATTAAACCATGCAAAGCAACACATGCAAGGCATCGAAACCCTCCAAACTTCTCCCCCATTGGCATTAATTGCCAAAATGGACGAAAGGTTTGGAAGGCCAATATAGTGAGCGTTCCTCCATAAGTTGTGCATTTCTCATAATTGTGAGTGAAATCAAATGCACATATTCAATGACGAATATTCGGAGGAAATCAAACTATATTGAGGATCAAAGATTGCAAGAGGATATGAAGTTGAGACACTATGAAGCAAGCAATCAATGAACCAACACAATGCTCTAAGTAATTATGTGAAAGCTCGCCAAAGTTTGTGCACAAGATAAACAATTTGCATTGAAGAATAAGGTGCACAAGCATGGCATCATTACTCCCACAAGACCACTCAAAGCATGTGCCAAAATCAACTATGAGTGCTTGAAGATGCAAATGATATAAAATGAGCACTCATAGCCAAGTTCTTTGTGAAGTCATTAAAAGTGAAATAAGAATGAAGAAATAGACTCCAACAAAGAGGGATATCAAAAGATATGCACCATCTCTTATGTGTATAAGTTTCTCTAAGTGGACAACATCACGGAGATGTGTATTCACAAAGAAACATGCACACACAAGATAGGTACAACAGAGATAGAGCAAGATATCCAAAACAAGTATGCTCAAGGACTTATCTCAAGTTAAGAATTTAAACCAAATATAGGTAATGAGATAACCCACTCCCAAAGAAAGCAAGGTTCGAATAAACCAAACCCTCAACACTTTTCATGATGGCACAAAAGTACCGAAAAGGAAAGGTTTGTCTTCCAAGGTCAAAATCTTGAAACAAGGAAGTGTTCTAGCAAACATAGGGGAGCTCCCCCAAAATTAGTGCACCATTTAGAATTTTGCATTTGAATACAAAATGCACAAATGTGGGATTTGCTCAATCATGTTTGTCAAAACACCAACAAGGTTCAAGTGAAATAAGGAAATCCAATAGAAGCGAGGAAGACAAATGGGAGTCTATCCCACAAGGACAAATTCTTGGCAAGAAATGAAGCAATTGAGCACAAGAGCCAAGTGTGAGGATGATCCGAAACAATACTACACAATTTATTACCAATTGTCAAAGGACAAGAGGTGTATAGGAAATATTCATATGTAGTTTGTGAGTATGTCCAAGATTATCTTCACAACAAGAAAGCAAGTGGTAAAGTGGGATTTGTTTGAGCACACATGTCACATAGGAACAAGATAATCTATAATATCAACTCTATGTGACACAACCTCAAATGTTCTTATTTTCTAGGCTTGTAAAATGCACATGGCACGATACCCCCCCATAATGTGATAAAGACATTTTCCGTGCAAGAGGCAAATAAGAAGCAAGTGAGATAATTAATGGACATTATAGGATTTTAATTCATCATGTCACACATTTTAGGATTGTGAAATGCACGGAGCATATCACTCCCCCAAAATGGGATAGTCCATTAATTTCTCACAAGAGCCAACAACTAAGATATGAACAAGATGCAATAGGCTCAACAAAGAACAATTGTACATGGTGTGCCACACAACATAAACAAGAAACAAGATGAGCAAGTAGGAAGCACAAAATACACAATCACATGCAAGGCACAAAACCAACACATGTAAAAGGGGAGCAAGTAACTTTCAATGTAAAGGAGTTGAGGACTCGTTACCGCAAGGAGGAGCATGGGTAAAGAATGAACGGAATAGTACTTGACTTGAGGAAGTGAAAATGATGAAGATCCCCTAAGTCTTCATAAGCTAGTCAAGCCTCCGTGCCCTCCATTTGTACCTATTGATCAAGTTTTGGCTTGTTGGTCCCCAACTAAGTTGGGTCCTAAGAAGTTAGTCACAATAGGCTTGGCAACCCAAATGGTTCTTTGTGCGAAACCACTTTGAGTGCCAACATATTTGGCAAACACATCGCCAACCTTATCCTTATGTAGAGAGTAAGCACCATGGATCAAGATAGGGTTGGATGAGTTACCACTTGTACAAAAGGAGGAGATGTGGCCCTTCTCACGGCATATGTAGCATCTTCTTCTCCTCCCCTTCTTCTCACTTGATTTCTCCGCAACGGGAGTCTTGGCTTGATCCTTCTCGAGTAGCGGCCCTTCTTCACGTTGAGGTAGACCTTGAGCTTGGTGTAACATCCTGATTTTTACGGACTGATTTTTTTTTTCTAAAACGATGGATGTTGCAACGCGGTCGAATAAAAATAATTTTTTTTCATTTTGAGTTGTTAAATTAATTCCAAAGGTTTTGAAATTAATTTGACTTATGAAAGAAGGATATTAATTTCTTAGGAATACTTCTTGCATTTTTATTTGGGTCTTATTTTCATTTGCCAATTTCTTTCTTATTTGTTTCTCTCTAAAGTTTCATTGGACAAACACATGCATCGTACATACCATGCTTTTACTGGCCATGTAACACCCAATCCCACTCTCTCTCCTCTCATTCTTTTTCATTTCTTTTCCCTAGATGCATGCATCGACTTGTCTTTTTTTTTCTTCTGGATACACTAGCACGTAGTGATCTGTACCGTCTCCTCTCGTTTGTTCTGTGCTTCATTGTTTACCTGCCGATGCAATCCAACCGAGCGAGTATTGTACCAGTCACGCATGGACCGAGTCCCAGCACATCGCTCTGAAACGTTGCGCTGCTCTACCTCGCTCCTTGCCTGCATGCACTGGATGAACCGCCTCACCGTTTCTTCTTCCTATTCCTGCGCGCACGTACGGAAACGCTGGCCATAAACATCAGAAACTGCTGCCATTACGTGCTTTCAATCTCTCTTTGATTCTATCCATTAAAATGCACCGCTTTGCTCCTATTTAGTCCCGATACAACCCCAGCCCCTCTCTCTTTTCTATCTCGCCCCACTGCTAGAGCCATAGACTCACACAGCAAGCCACACTCGCAAGAACGCCGTCGAACGCCACTCGCGTTCCCGACGACTCGGGCCACGAAGAACGGAGCTGCTGCGCCAGGAGTATCACAGAAGGAAGAGGAATTCATTCACGGAACCAGAAGGCCGAGCTGTTGACCACCAACGACACCCACGGCAACGCCCTCAACTCCGGCCACCGACTTCAACCACGAACCGCGACGAACTTGGTGAGAACCAGCAGTTTCTTTTGCTCGGAACGCGATCCCCATCCATAGAGCTACCTCCTAGACATGATTTCTGGCCTTAGTTCGACAGTTTGTCGTGTCGCCGGTGAACCGAATGTCATTCGATGGCATCAGCGTTCTAGCGCCTTGCACACTTCGGATCAACCCGAGCCCAACACCAAATACGTGCCATATGAACTTAGGAAACCAGCAGCATAGTTAGTTCGTGAAGATATTCGATGTTTAGCGAATTGCTTTCGAAAATGCAATTTAACTTGTTGTACCACGGTCTGATTTTGAACCTGCATGTATGTGTAGATACATATGCTTAGTTGTTATACTGCTGCTAGTCATGCATCTATATTTTCGTCAGTGCCTTATTTGATCTTAGCTCATGCACATGCTTAACTAGAGTGTTGTTTGGTTTGGGTATGGTCAGCAGATCATGTCAAGTTTTTGGTACATATTATTTTAGTGATGCGTTTTATATAGAGTTCTGCAATGGCTATGCATGCTTTGTCATAGGGCAAGTACTAGATTTCTTTGTGACTGTACGAGCATCCTTGCTATAGTGTGGTTTAGCCAGTTTAGTAGAGCATGCTAGGTTGCTATAAATAAAATATGATGTTGCTTATCATGATCTGAGACTAGGGTGATCATATGGTTTATTTTAGTGCTTGCTGTTCATCAGGTAGATTGATTCAGCATGCAATTATTTATGAAGTGAGTTAGTTCTTTATAAGATTACCATAATCCTTGATGTGTCTTGTTTGATCGGTAGCTCATAGATATAGTTAGTTATTGGTATTGATGATGTAAGTTTCTTATGATGTGAAGACATATGTGTGGATTTTGTGGTTTATCGTTCATAGTGAATCATGTATCTACATACATGATGCTTAGTTCTTGTTATCCTAGTAGGTTGGGCTGATTAATTTAGTTGCATTATAATTGTTGCTTGCGAATTACCATGTATAGTCAAATAGTATTTTAATGCTAAGATGTATAGGTTTATTTGCTACTTTAGATTAATATGTTCTCTGAATAGTTTGCTGCTATTTAGAGCGATTGTTTGCTGCTGGTAGAATATACCACATTGTTTCTATATGTTTCTTAAACTTCTTTTCTTATTATACCTTATGCTAGAATAAAGGTAGAATTCGTTTTATTGCACGATAGAACTTGTTACACAAATTCAGTACTTGTTATCCATGAGGGTAGTATTGTTTAGTATTTTCTATATGCATTTTTAGACCGGTTTGTGGAAATAGAAGTTTAGTTCATGTTGATGTTAGAATGTTTTTTTTTATTAATACTAGATTTTGGTTTATTGTCTAGAAGGATATTTCGTCGTGTTTGCTTGGATCCAGTAGCATGTTAGTGTACTGCATATGTGTTAGCTAATGTACTGCTAGTCTTGCTTTTCTAGTGTGAACAAAATACACGGTTATGAACTGAACTCCATCTGCTAGATTGCATGTGTTAGCTATGTAGTAGCTTTTGCAAATTAATAATATCTGCTTAGATATAGATTTAATCAGTATAATTAGATGATATCTTCTCTGTATGATTTTGCACTTGTTAACACATGCTTAGCTATAGGTGTATTTTCTGAATTTAATTATTGCCTTACATGCATCTCTTACAGTGTTAATAAACTTGTTTGATTTTTATAAGTAGGAGATGTCCGGTCGTTCTAAACCGGTAATTGCTTGCTTATCTTGTTGTGTAAGATTTTAAATCAGCATACAATTCTTTTATTAGCTTAATCTGGTTGGTTGTGGCTTTAATATTATGCTAATATCATTGTGCATGCAAGTTGAATATTAGATGTTGATGTTTTGTCATGTGTAAATTATTCTAATATGAGATTATTGACATATGCATGTGTACCGCTAGTTAGCATGAAGATTTGTTTGTGCATTACATATTAAAATAGTATCGAGTATACACGTTGGCTTAATATATTTTTCTAAAATAGTTTGTCACTCAATATAGAGTGATCCCCACGCCCTATGCCTTAGATAACCCAAATCCCGTACGAGTCATTCCGGTCTTTTTCGTGTACTCTATGTAAGCCGAACGAGCGACACAAACCTATTATTTGGATCTTTTCATTTGGATCTTATGCACTTTTCATTTGAGTCTTTTTTGTTGTATTGCTTGTATTCATTGGAATTGTTATTCCTTCGATGCGACGATTAGGAGGGAACGGAGAGTGGTACAATCACGATCAAGGAAGTGGAAAGCAGGAGTTTGACAACGAAGGCATGCCCTCTCATCATTTTTATCCCAGATTTACAAACTGCATGCTATTTTATGTTTTACAAATATATATGCTATTTTATTCCAGTAGCTAGCGTGTCGATTGACACACCAACCCTGATTCGCTTGTCGCCTTTTACTTGATACCCTGAGTAGAGATTATATAATAATCCTGATAGAGTAGAGATGCTTAGCATGCTAAATAATCATTAGGATACTTTCTATTGCCTCTTTGGAGGAATTGATCGACCTTCGGGTCAAACATACCCTTTTGAAAGTTGATGAGCTCGTTGAGCTAGGCTGATTAGCCGTTGTTGCTTCCTCTACTCTCTCTCTTCTACTCTGGGTGAAACTTACCATCTAAACATGGCGCGGGCGACAGCTGAATCAAATGTTGAAGGAGCGATTGGCTGCCCTTCACAAGTTGGAGGGAGCAATCCGTCGTTCGTGCCGCATAAGGGTCCTAATAAGTCTTGGATTTGAAGATTGTGACAACCGTACAACCACATGCTATATGGGCACTGGCCTGGTTAAGTAAGTTAGTCAGCCTTAGGTGTTGATGTCGCCGTACCGCAGATGAGGTGGCTGCCTACGGGAGAACCTTCGGCACGGATGGGGGACCGGTTTGGGGACGTACTCTCAATACCGTGCGCCAGACCCGGTGGGCATGTCACATCTTTGGGGGATCTAGCTAAAAGACCTTGTCACGATCCCTCTGCCGGTACACCAATTGGCGTGTACTAAATCAGCAACGGCTGGTGGGCAACAAGACGGGGTTGTGTCGTGTGGGAAAAGTGTACAGCCTCTGCAGAGTCAAAACTATTCGAATAACCGTGTCCATGATCATGGACGAAACATGAATCCTTCTTGACATACAGGAATCTGTCTTGCTATTTCCCTCTTTGCCTCTTTCTCTCCTTTCCTTCTTTCCCTAGAATCTGAATCCTATGGAATACGTGAGTTGTCGAGGAAAACCACATTGATGAGAAATATTACACTCATTATAAAACATGTTTTCGTCTAAAACTGCTTTTATCAAATATATATTGCAAATAAAATTGGCTTTTATGCAAAAGAACCTACAACCTTCCTTTGAAGCCTCATGTAGATATATTAGGTCTTGCATCGAGGGGGCATGTTGAGTACGAAATGTACTCATGGCAAAACGTTTGTTGATATTCAGAGTACTACAAAGACAAGGAAGACTACAACAACTACGACGACGTTGAAGAGTGAGGCCTCGTGGACTACATCAACTGCCTGTGGCTGAGATGGAGTCACTTCGCGTTTATTTATCCGCTGTGCTTTCTGATTGTAATGAATGTCACACTATGTGGCTATTCAAACTTTGTAATTAATCTTTTGTACGTCTGTAATGATATACATTTCGCTGTGTCGTCAACTTTGATCTTGGGATTGACGAGTAACACAAGAGGGTCGGAAAGTTAAGTTCCGGTTCTCACACTTGGCCTTGAGGTAGACCATGAACTCCATCTTGAGGCCGCTTCCCTTGTTTCTTCTCGCCAAGTGGCTTCTTCTTCAAGGGGCACAATCTAACATGATGCCCTTCAATCTTGCACTTGAAGCACACAATCTTGGCTGGGTCCTTCACATGCCCTTGGCCCTTCTTCCGCTTGTGCGAGGTGGACTTGTTCTTGTTGTTGGAGTTGAATCCAAGTCCACTCTTGTCATTGGGGAATTGCTTCCCCTCGTGACCCTTTACCAAGTCCTTTTTAAAAGAAGAGACTTGGGCCTCGAGCTCTTCGATTTCCCCTACATGGTTAGTAACAACACAAGTACTAGAGGAAGTGGAAGCTTTATTGTTAGAGCAACAAGGCAAGGTATGTAATTCACCACAAGATATAGCAATTGCATGGGTGGGTGATTTACTAGCACTAGTACAAGGAATTGTAGAACAAGGCATAGAAGGTAGTTCACCACAAGATAAGTCAATAGCATGAATGGGTGAACTAAAAGCACTAGCACATGGCAAAATAGCATTTTGAGAGGTAGTGCTAGTACTCACATGAGGCACATAAGATTTTACCTTTGTCATGATAGCCTCATGAGCTAACTTTAGCAAATCATGAGAGACTAGAAGATCATCATGGGAGCTAGAAAGCTTTCCATGACTTTCTTCCAATTTCTCATAATTGCTTGTTAGCAAAGCAAGTTGAGCCCTTAGCTCAACATTCTCCTTCAAGATGGAAGCTTCACAAGAGGTAGAGTTAGTAGCACAAGCATTATCAATTATAGCACAAGGAGAAGGCAACTTAGCAAGCTCTATTTGGTTGAGAGCCTCAAATTGCTCAAGTGACTCGGTGAGAAGCTCACAATCCTCAAGGAGTTTACCATGAACAATTACTAGCTCATCATATTTAATTTGTAAATCATGTGCCACCTCTAAAGCTCTATCACGAGATTCCTTTACCCTACGTATCTTTAGAGCAAAGTTCTCTTCAAGAGTTTCATTGGTGGTTTGTTGTTCTTTAAGAGCTTCTTTAAGAGTTGCAATCTCAATTGCATCCTCGCGCTCATACTCTTCCTTTTTCTCAATAAGTTTTGTGCTCTTAATGGCAAAATTGAAGATTTTCATGAAGTTAGAGCGAGCAAGTTTTTTCTTAGGAAGAGCATGATAAACCGACTTTCCCAACTTGTTTAAGGAAGAAACATTAAGTCCTTCCATATCATCATCCTCATCATCACTAGATAGATAGGGTTCCAAGGAAGGAGATACCTTAGAAGCCTTAGCCATAAGGCAAGTGTAGGAACCGTGCAATGATGAAGAAGATGAATTCCTTGAAGCTCCATCCAAGATCTTATCTTGGTCCATAGTATCTTTTGTTTCCTCTACATTGTTAGCACAAATACTAGAGGAGAGCAAAGTATCTTCATTATGGCAACAAGACAAGAGAAGCACATCATCATGGGATGAAGATATGCAAGGACTATCAACACAAGAATGTAAATCATTTATAGTGCTACAAGTGTTAAAGTCCAAAGATGAGACATTGCAATGGGATAGAGATGAAGAATCATCAAGAGAGCGCTCACCATCAACAATGCAATGTTCATCACCACTCACCATACCATTACCTTGTGTCTTACCACACGTTGGTGAAGTGGAAGGAGCGTGATCATCCTCAATGGTCTTGGATCCACCATATGTATCTCGAAGCTTTGTCCAAACCTCATGAGCACTCCGGAAAGGCGCAATGGAGGAAATCACTACATGACTCACAACACGGCAAAGGACTTTAGTAGTTTGAGCATCTAGATAAGAGTTTTTCTTCTCCTCAAAAGTTGGATTTTGTGGATCCTTGGGAGGAGAAAACCCATATCAAGAATTCGCTCCACATGTGGGTGCATGTCCCTAAAATAATCAAGCATGTAGAATTTCCAAGCATCATAATTAGTGCCATCAAATGTATAGGGAGAAATGTGCACTAATCCTCTAGCCGACGTCATACTCTCTAGGCGGTGAAGCCCAACAAGATAAGAGAGCCCTAGCTCTGATACCAATTGAATGTACTAGGACGTCGCCTAGAGGGAGGGTGAATAGGCGGTGTATAAAAACTTCTACTTGAGAGCTAAACTAGGCGGAATAAAACTACTCATGTGTTTACTAGTTTAGCTCAAGGCCTATAACCTAGGGGTTTGCCTAAGTGCTCCAACAACCTATGCTAGCATGATGAGCAACAAGGTAATAGCAAGATAGGCATAGCATCAAGCATGAAAGATATCACAATGTAAAGCGCATAGGTAAAGGAGCTCGGGTTGAGAAGTAACCGGTGCACGAGGAGACGATGATGTATCCCGAAGTTCACACCCAAGGGTGCTACGTCTCCGTTGGAGCGGTGTGGAGGCACGAGGCACTCCAAGAAGCCAACTAGGGCCACCGTATTCTCCTCGAGCCTTTCCACCAAAGGAAAGCCTCGATCCACTAAGGGACCCTTGAGGGTGGTCACCGAACCCGTACAAGCTTGGGCAAACTCCCAAGTATCAAGCTTGAGGCAACTCCACAACGAGGAGGCTCTCAAGTACACGGCCACAAGAGGCTTACAACACACCACCAAGGAAACCAACTCCACCAAGGATGCTATGCGCCACACGAGGCTAACACACTCCACCTAGGAACCCAACTCCACCAAGGATGCGATACGCCACACGAGGCTAACACACTCCACCAAGGAAACCAACTCCACCAAGGATGCAACGCGCCACAAGAGGCTAACACACTCCACCAAGGAAACCAACTCCACCAAGGATGCAACGCGCCACAAGAGGCTAGATGGCCACTAAGGCAAGAACACCACTAAGGAGGAACACACACACCCTACGAGATCGAAACCCCGGAGAGAGCGCATGTCAACACCCGGATTTTTAATTCCGAATGCCTATTATGTCATACATCGCAATCCCAGGAATATTGTTGTTGCGAGGCATAATAGTTAAGTATCACAGTCATCATTCATTACAAACCATAATGTCTTACAATTGGAATCACATCATCCATATTACACGAATAGTTGATCTATTGATCAACGAACAAACACAAGTTTATAGCGGAAGCGTAAGATACAAGGACTCTCTAGTCCACGGGCCAACGCTTGACGTCGGAAGACTCCTAGTTGTCGTAGGCGTCCAGCTGGTCATCTCCTTGTTCATATTCATACTCTGGCCATTTGAATAGCCAGGGACAAAGCCGTGAGTACTTTAAGTACTCGCAAACTAATACTAGTGTAAGTGCTAGACAATTCTAGTAAGGTTTTGCTAAGCTCTAGTTTATTTGCATAAAGCCAATTTTAGTTCACAAGTATTTGAGAAAAAGCTTATTCAAGTGCTAACTAACTCAAGTGGGAACATTAGTGTCATTCCCACCATTCAAGTGGTGATTTCAATTCAATTCACCACTTCACAAGTCATTTCACCAACATTTCAAATATATGACATCGGAAGCTGTATGGCCTTTCCAACCGTCTGTAACCGTGGACGCGGCTATTCGAATAGATTGACACTCTGCAGAGGTTGCACACCTGTGCCACAACATTTGACTTCATCCGTCGGGATTACCCCAAATCATCGTAACACAGTACGCGGATCATCAACCATAACCTTTCACTTACAAATCCTAGTATGAGCACCTCTCCCCATGAGCTTGGCCTCCTAGTGAAGACCAAATGTCAACCTGGGAACTGCACAGGGCTTGGCCGTAAAATTCACCTCAATTCACATCTTTTCTCAACAACGGAGGCAGCCTCAAGCATAACCCCTATGATGTGTGTTCAGAGGGAACCCATACTAAGATGCATAAACTTCCAGTTAAGCCCTACCCATAATCAGGTATTGTGGGGGTACTCAATATTGGAAAGGTATCGCATCCAAAACCAATCTCATTTTTATCAAAAATCACCATCTTCTCTTGGTCATATTCACCTTCAAAAATCAATCAATGGAATGCTTCCTCATTCCAAGGTTTCAAATTCAGTTCAAGTCACATTGTTCCCATCTAGAGTAGTCAAGTTTTATTTCATTAGCACTAGCTCTAATTCATGAGGGGTGCTATCTTGCTTTGCTTAAATAAGACTAACTTTACTACTTTAGTGAACCTCTTTACTTTGACCAAAGTTAACTATAAAAGTACTTCTTGAGAAAACAAGTAAAAACTTGTAATGTGTACTTAAGGTAGGCTTATGTAAGAAAAGGTAAGATTCATGGTGCCTTGCCCCAAAGGGCTTTGCACTTTGCAAGAATATTAGCTTGCCTTGGTAGTTCTCAAAGTTCTCCTCCTCCTCCTCCTGGTAGCAACCTCCTCTTCCGGGTATTCTCCGGTGCTAGCGTCTAAATTTAAATACGAGTATAATCACTCAACTAATTCAATGGCTATTCCATAGATCACATATAATCACACAAACTATTCTATGCACACAATTAATTTAATTAGGGTGCATGGGTTGTGTTGCTTGAGGAGGTTTAACTTCCTTTTATTTTATATGTAAATGATAGTTTCCATAGGGTTCTTGAGAAATAATTTCCTCTCATTGAAATCTTCTTAAGATTTAATTTCTCAAACAATCATACATGAACTTATATTGACTTAAGTCAAACATTCATCATCATCATTTGAGAAAATGATTTAAATGAGGTAGACCACCTCATACCATTTAATAATTCTACAAATGATTTAAATCTCCAAGTAATTCATATAAGTGAGTTTGGCCAGGGGTCCAAACATCACATGAATTCATTTGAGACAAGAGTTAAATGAAGTACAATACTTCATATGATTTGCATAATAGTTTTGGACAATATCACTTAGATAAACTAGCCATATTGTCCATTAATTAACTAGGGCATGATCATGCAAAGTGACCGCACCATTTTCTTGCATAAACAATTAGTGTAAGTTAAATGTGAGCTATTAGAGTTGGAATTAACTTAATATCTATTTTGGTTGATTTTTAATAATTATTTGAATAGGGAAAAGTCCCTGTCTTCTTATTTTTATCAGATTAATTCTACAACTAATCTTGACATGGGACCAGTGGCATCTTGTAAATATTTTTCATAGCTTTCCAACAATATAAAGTTTTTTAAATTTGGCCAAGCCAAACTGATTCTATTGAATTTCAAAGTTGGAGCCAGTTTTGAATTTGAATTGGATTTATTAAACGAGATTTAAATAAACGGGCCGGCAGGAAACGACGTGGGCCGAATCAGTTTAAAAAACAGAGAAACGGCCCAGCAACGCATCCAGCGCGATTGGGCCATCTGACGAGGTGGAGCCCACCCGTCAGCGACTCATAAAAGCCGAATCGGTATGGATGAATAAGATGCGTTGGATTAGAACGCAGATCAACGGGCGAGGTTCATCGTCTTCTCCGACGAGTACCCGATGTGCTGGCGGCGGGGGTAGGGGGTCGGAGAGCTCACCGTGGCTCCAGCTAGGGTGGGCAGTGTGCGTGATGGCGTTGTGGACAACGGCGAAGCTTCTGGTACCGGCGGCAGCTCCTGGAACGGCTCCGATCGACGGCGGCGACCTCCGGGTACTGGCGGCTCCGATCTTCAAATTGGGGCAGCTCCGGCGATGATCGAGTGAGTGGTGTGGTGGTGGAGAGGCAGTGAAGGGTGGAGAGCAAGGTGGTGTGCTTGGTTTGGTCCAGGGAGTCCTCTATTTATAGAATCGCGAGGGTGCTGCGGGTCCGTAGCGAGGTCGACACGCTCGCGGCGATTCCGGCGAGCGGTTGGGATAGGCGGGGGTGCGGTCGTGTTCTCCTCATCCAGGCGAAGCTAGGGGTGGTGATGGCACGGTCGGGCGGTGGCTAGATCGCCCGCATTGCTTCCGTGTCTGCAGCGGCGTTCACGGGATCGTGTCGTCGTCTTCGGCGCCGGCGGTCACGGGTCTGTGCTGCGCGTGTGTCTGGCGGCGTCGTGGTGTCACGCAGGTGCTCGATGTGCTCACAGGGGGTCCAGGGGTGCTCGAGGTGGTGGCGTGGCGCGTGGCCAGTGTGCGTCTGTGGCGCGCCACGCGCGACGCGAGCGGCAGGCTGGCGCGTTCTGGGCGCGCTGTCTCCGGCGTGGCCAGGGCATCTACGTCGACAAGGCCGTGGCTAGGTGAGGTAGGGGAGCACGGTGGCGTCGTTTGGCACCAGGGCCAGTGAGAAGAAGAAGGGGGAAGAGAGGAGGCTCGACATGGCCGGCATGGCCATGCCATGCAAGCTAGGGCTTGCCTCCCTAGGGTTTCTGTGGGGTATTAAGTGAGAGAGGGGACAAGGGAACCAGTAGGGAGCAAATGGTGTGGTTAGGGTTAGGGTAGATCACTATTTGAAATAGTGTCAAAGAGTTCCATATTTGTTATTTGTGTATTTTGCCCAAATTTGATTCAATTCAAATGGTTGCAAGTTTTGAATTGTGAGTATTTCATTGAGTTAGAAATGACCAGAGGTGATGAAAGGTGATGGTGGAATTCTTGAATTCAAAGAATTGCAAAATTTGACAAGTCTGAGATTGTTCCACCTATTAAAATGTTGCAACTTTGGATGAGCATAGCTATTGATTTAGAAAGAATTTGGCATGGTGATCTTTACAAAAAGTGTTCACCTTGATGTTGTCTTGGATTTGGTGCAAAGAGTTAGCAAGGTTTAGTTTGAAAAATTTGAATTGCAGGGGCTCAAAGTAGTGATCAGAGTATAATTGGCAGATTTGACCATTATCATATGTGAGCCAATTTTGTATTTTAACTTCATTTGATTTGTGATTCTTTGATTCCAAAAGTTGTAATAAGTGTTTAGTAACATTGTTCAACTAATGGTGAAAACCAAATTGGTCTAGGGTCAAAATTTATAAAAATGGCATAGAGCCATATGTGAGGGTTTTAGGGTTTTTTATTTATTTGATTGGTGATCTTCATATGATCACTTTAGGGTTTTAGAGTATAGCATATACACATAATAACAATCATCATGGCATATCAATCAAATGCACAAGTCCTATGCAGGGCACTATATGCAATTTACAAAGTTTTTGTTGGTTTGAAAGTTTGCTCTCTGGAATTCTTCTAACTTTCTTTTTATTGAAATTTGGGATGTTACAAACCCTTCCCCCTTACAAAAGATCTCGTCCCGAGATCGAAAAGAAAGTTAGGTACTAAAGAGATCTGGGTACTCCTTCTTCATGAAGTCTTCGCCTTCCCATGTGGCTTCATCTTCGGTATGATTGCTCCACTGTATCTTCAGAAACTTGATGCTTCGGGTGCAGGTGGTTCGGTAAGCTTCCTCCAGGATGCGAATCTGCACTTCGCGGTAAGTCAGGTCCTTGTTGATATCCACCGATCGGTGATCGATGTTCTTGAACACTTTGGTCTTCTCAGGGACTTCAAGGCACTTCCGGAGGAGCGAGATATGAAACACGTTGTGCACAGCCGACATTTCTTCAGGTAGCTCCAGTTGATAAGATACTTCACCTCGGCGGCTAAGGACTTTGAAGGGTCCGACATATCGGGGTGCGAGCTTTCCTTTCAGCTGGAATCTCTGCATTCCTTTCAAGGGGGATACCTTGAGATAGACGAATTCTCCGATCTCGAAGGTCATCTCCCGACGTCTCTTGTCGGCGTAGCTCTTCTGTCTTGATTGCGCCGTCTTGAGGTACTCTCGGATCTTGTGTACTTTCTCTTCGGCTTCACGAAGAACATCTGGGCCAAAGACTTGGCTTTCTCCGACTTCCGACCAGTTCAGGGGTGTACGGCATTTCCTTCCGTACAAGGCTTCAAAGGGGGCCATCTGTAGGCTAGCTTGATAGTTGTTGTTGTAAGAGAATTCTGCATAAGGCAAGCAGTCTTCCCATTTGGATCCATATTCGAGTACACATGCTCTCAGCATGTCTTCCAGTATCTGGTTGACTCTCTCAGTCTGTCCGTCAGTCTGAGGGTGATAGGCGGTGCTGGAATTCAGACGGGTTCCTAGTCCTTCATGCACTTTCTGCCAGAATCTTGAGGTGAACTGTGATCCTCTATCTGACACTATCGACTTCGGGGTTCCGTGCAGGGCGACTATTCTGGAAATGTACAGTTCAGCTAACTTTGGGCCTTGGTATGTGGTCTTGACGGCGATGAAATGGGCGACTTTGGTCAATCTATCGACAACTACCCATATTGAATCATTGCCTTTGCTGGATTTGGGCAGTCCGGTGATAAAGTCCATTCCTACTGAGTCCCATTTCCATTCTAGGATCTGGAGAGGTTGCAACAATCCTGCGGGTCATTGGTGCTCCGCTTTGACTCGTTGACAGATGTCACACTTGGCGATGTAGCTGCCGATTTCTCTCTTCATTCCATGCCACCAGAATTGCTCCTTCAGGTCTTGATACATCTTGGTACCTCCGGGGTGAATTGAATAAAGGGTGTCATGGGCTTCTTGCAGGATGACTTGCTTCAAGTCTGAGTCCGATGGTACACAGAGGCGTTCTTTGTACCAAAGAACTCCGGCTTCATCTACAGTGAATCCAGGGGCTTTTCCTGCCGCTATCTGTTTCTTGATTCCGTCAATGCTAGCGTTGTCCTTCTGGGCTTCCTTGATCTGGCTAACCAAGGTGGGTTGCAGTTCTATGCTGGCTAGGAATCCTTCACTAACAAGTTCAAGTCTGAACTGTTCAAACTCTTGATACAGTGCGGGCTGTTCGGTTGCGATCATGGAGTTCAACTGACACGGCAGTCGACTCAAAGCATCCGCTACCACATTGGCCTTGCCGGGGTGGTAGTGAATCTCAATGTCGTAATCCTTGATCAATTCGATCCATCGGCGTTGTCTCATGTTCAGCTCCTTCTGGGTGAAGATATATTTCAGGCTTTTGTGGTCGGAGTAGATCTCGCATCGATTACCCATGAGGTAATGACGCCAAACTTTCAAGGCTAGGACCACGGCTGCAAGCTCGAGGTCATGGGTTGGGTAGTTCTGTTCATGTTGCTTTAGCTGTCTTGAAAGGTAGGATACAACTTTGCCTTCTTGCATAAGCACACATCCAAGACCAGTCTTGGAGGCGTCGCAGTATACGTCAAAGGGCTTGGCGATGTCTGGCATGATCAGGATTGGGGCTGTTGTCAGTCTACTCTTGAGCTGTTGAAAGCTCTCTTCACATTTATCGGTCCACTCAAACTTCTTGTCCTTCTTCAACAGTTGGGTCATTGGTCGAGCGATGCTCGAAAAGCCTTCTACAAATCTACGGTAATATCCGGCTAATCTAAGAAAAGCGCGGACCTCGGTTTGGGTGGTTGGGGCTTGCCATTCCATAACAGTTTTGATCTTGGCGGGTGATACGTCTCCGACGTATCGATAATTTCTTATGTTCCATGCCACATTATTGATGATATCTACATGTTTTATGCATACTTTATGTCATATTTATGCGTTTTCCGGAACTAACCTATTGACGAGATGTCGAAGGGCCGATTCGTTGTTTTACGCTGTTTTTGGTTTCAGAAATCCTAGTAAAGAAATATTCTCGGAATCGGACGAAATCAACGCCCAACATCTTAGAATCCCCGGAAGCATCCAGAACACCCGAGAGCCGCCAGAGAGGGGACACAGGCCCCCCAGGAGGTAGGCTGGTGCGGCCCAGGGGTGGCCCGCGCCCCCCTGTGGTGTCGTCACCTCGTTGACCCTCCGACGCCGCCTCTTCGCCTATTTAAGGGTCCTCGACCTAAAACTTCGAGACGAAAAAGCCACGGTACGAGAAACCTCCCAGAGCTGCCGCCATCGCGAAGCCAAGATCTGGGGGACAGGAGTCTCTGTTCCGGCACGCCGCCGGGATGGGGAAGTGCCCCCGGAAGGCTTCTCCATCGACACCGCTGCCATCTCCACCACCATCTTCATCACCGCTGCTGTCTCCCATGAGGAGGGAGTAGTTCTCCATCGAGGCTAAGGGCTGTACCGGTAGCTATGTGGTTCATCTCTCTCCCTATGTACTTCAATACAATAATCTCATGAGCTGCCTTACATGATTGAGATTCATATGATGATGCTTGTAATCTAGATGTCATTATGCTAGTCAAGTGGATTTTACTTATGTGATCTCCGGAGACTCCTTGTCCCACGTGTGTAAAGGTGACAGGTGTGTGCACCGTGTGGGTCTCTTAGGCTATATTTCACAGAATACTTATTCACTGTTATGAATGGCATAGTGAAGTGCTTATTTATATCCCTTTATGATTGCAATGTGTTTTGTATCACAATTTATCCGTGTGCTACTCTAGTGATGTTATTAAAGTAGTTTATTCCTCCTGCACGGTGTAATGGTGACAGTGTGTGCATCGTGTTAGTACTTGGCGTAGGCTATGATTGTGATCTCTTGTAGATTATGAAGTTATCTATTGCTATGATGGTATTGATGTGATCTATGCCTCCTTTCGTAGCGTGAAGGTGACAGTGTGCATGCTATGTTAGTACTTGGTTTGGTTGTGTTGATCTGTCATGCACTCTAAGGTTATTTAAATATGAAAATCGAATATTGTGGAGCTTGTTAACTCCGGCATTGAGGGTTCGTGTAATCCTACACAGTTAGTGGTGTTCATCATCCAACAAGAGAGTGTAGAGTCTAGCATCTATCTATTTATTATGTGATCAATGTTGAGAGTGTCCACTAGTGAAAGTATGATCCCTAGGCCTTGTTCCTAGATATCGCTATCGCTGCTTGTTTACTTGTTTTCTCGCATCTCTACTGCCCGCAATATTACCACCATCAACCACACGCCAGCCAAGCACTTTTACAGGTGCCGTTGCTACTGCTCATATATATTCATACCACCTGTATTTCACTATCTCTTCGCCGAACTAGTGCACCTGTTAGGTGTGTTGGGGACACAAGAGACTTCTTGCTTTGTGGTTGCAGGGTTGCATGAGAGGGATATCTTTGACCTCTTCCTCCCCGAGATCGATAAACCTTGGGTGATCCACTTAAGGGAAACTTGCTGCTGTTCTACAAACCTCTACTCTTGGAGGCCCAACACTGTCTACAAGAATAGAAGCTCCCGTAGACATCAAGCACTTTTCACGGCGCCGTTGTCGGGGAGGAAAGGTAAAAGGCACTCATACTCCGGTTCCGTGTAACGAGTACTTTTCGAGCGCCATTGTGTTTGTGCTCGAAGCTATTTCCTTTAGATCCCGCAATTGCATCTTTTTGTTTCTTGTTTACACTAGTAAGGCATAATGGAAAACAACAAAAATATGAGAGATCTTTATGAACTTTATCTTGAATTAGGACATGATGTGTTTGAAGAGAGAATTAAAAAACCCATGGAACTTTATATGCATGCTAATGGGAATGTTATTAATATGAATTCTTTGAACACTATTGTTGCTAATGCTATGGAAAATTCTAAGCTTGGGGAAGCTGGCTTTGATGAGCATGATATTTTTGGTCCCCCAAGCATTGAGGAGAAAATTTTCTTTGATGATACTTTGCCTCCTATATATGATGATTATAATGATAGTAGTCTTTTGTTGTCACCTGTTATGGAGGATAAATTTGATTATGATTACCATATGCCTCCTATATTTGATGATGAGAATAATAATGATAGCTACTTTGTTGAATTTGCTCCCACTACAACTACTAAAATTGATTATGCTTATGTGGAGAGTAATAATTTTATGCATGAGACTCATGATAAGAATGCTTTATGTGATAGTTATATTGTTGAGTTTGCTCATGATGCTACTGGATATTATTATGAGAGAGGAAAATATGGTTGTAGAAATTTTCGTGTTACTAAAACACCTCTCTATGTGCTGAAATTTTTGAAGCTATACTTGTTCTATCTTCCTACGCTTGTCACTTTGCTCTTCATGAACTTGTTTATTTACAAGATTCCTATGCATAGGAAGCATGTTAGACTTAAATGTGTTTTGAATTTGCCTCTTGATGCTCTCTTTTGCTTCAAATACTATTTCTTGCGAGTGCATCATTAAAACTGCTGAGCCCATCTTAATGGCTATAAAGAAAGAACTTCTTGGGAGATAACCCATGTGTTTATTTTGCTATAGTAACTTTGTTTTATATTTGAGTCTTGGAAGTTGTTACTACTGTAGCAACCTCTCCTTATCTTATTTTATTGCATTGTTGTGCCAAGTAAAGTCTTTGATAGTAAGGTTCATACTAGATTTGGATTACTGCGCAGAAACAGATTTCTCGCTGTCACGAATCTGGGTTGAATTCTCTGTAGGTAACTCAGAAAATTATGCCAATTTACGTGAGTGATCCTCAGATATGTACGCAACTTTCATTCAATTTGAGCATTTTCATTTTGGCAAGTCTGGTGCCTCAATAAAATTCGTCTTTACGGACTGTTCTGTTTTGACAGATTCTGCCTTTTCTTTCGCATTGCCTCTTTTGCTATGTGGGATGGATTTCTTTGTTCCATTGACTTCCAGTAGCTTTGAGCGATGTCCAGAAGTGTTAAGAATGATTGTGTCACCTCTGAACATGTGAGTTTTTGATTATGCACTAACCCTCTAATGAGTTTGTTTCGAGTTTGGTGTGGAGGAAGTTTTCAAGGGTCAAGAGAGGAGGATGATACAATGTGATCAAGAAGAGTGAAAAGCCTAAGCTTGGGGATGCCCCGGTGGTTCACCCCTGCATATTTCAAGAAGACTCAAGCATCTAAGTTTGGGGATGCCCAAGGCATCCCCTTCTTCATCGACAACATTATCAGGTTCCTTCTCTTGAAACTATATTTTTATTCGGTCACATCTTATGTACTTTACTTGGAGCATCTGTTTGTTTTTGTTTTTGTTTTTGTTTGAATAAATGTTTGTGTGGAAGAGATACACGCTCCGCTGGTTCATATGAACACGTGTGTTCTTAGCTTTTAATGTTCATGGCGAAGGTTGAAACTACTTCGTTAAATTGTTATATGGTTGGAATTGGAAAATGATACATGTAGTAATTTGCTAAAATGTCTTGGATAATGTGATACTTGGCAATTGTTGTGCTCATGATTAAGCTCTTGCATCATATACTTTGCACCCATTAATGAAGAAATACATAGAGCTTGCTAAAATTTGGTTTGCATAATTGGTCTCTCTAAGGTCTAGATAATTTCTAGTACTGAGTTTGAACAACAAGGAAGACGGTGTAGAGTCTTATAATGTTTACAATATGTCTTTTATGTGAGTTTTGCTACACCGGTTCATCCTTGTGTTTGTTTCAAATAACCTTGCTAGCCTAAGCCTTGTATCGAGAGGGAATACTTCTCATGCATCCAAAATCCTTGAGCCAACCACTATGCCATTTGTGTCCTCCATACCTACCTACTACATGGTATTTCTCTGCCATTCCAAAGTAAATTGCTTGAGTGCTACCTTTAAACAATTCAAAATTTATCACCTCTGATTTGTGTCAATGTTTTATAGCTCATGAGGAAGTATGTGGTGTTTATCTTTCAATCTTGTTGGGCAACTTTCACCAATGGACTAGTGGCTTCATCCGCTTATCCAATAATTTTGCAAAAGAGCTGGCAATGGGATTCCCAGGTCCCAAATTAATTAACAAAAATAGACACTCCTCCATGGTATGTGATTGTTGGACGGCACCCAAAGGATTCGGTTAGCGATGGCTTGAGAAAGCAAAGGTGGGGAGGAGTGTCATCATAATAAAACTAAAATAAAAAGGTACTCCTCCATGGTATGTGATTGTTGGACGGCACCCGAGGATTCGGTTAGCCATGGTTTGTGAAAGCAAAGGTTGGAAGGAGTGCCACCGAAAAATAAAAATAAAATGGGAGCCGCTCTTTGAAGGTTTGTCTGGCAAGGGGGTTAGAGTGCCCACTACCATTCTTTGACAACAACAAACACCTCTCAAAACTTTACTTTTATGCTCTCTTTATGTTTTCAAAACCAAAGCTCTAGCACAAATATAGCAATCGATGCTTCCCTCTGCAAAGGGCCTTTCTTCTACTTTTATGTTGAGTCAGTTCACCTATTTCTCTCCATCTCAAGAAGCAAACACTTGTGTGAACTGTGCATTGATTCCTACATACTTGCATATTGCGCTTGTTATATTACTTTACATTGACAACTATCCATGAGGTATACATGTTATAAGTTGAAAGCAACCGCTGAAACTTCATCTTCCTTTGAATTGCTTCAATACCTTTACTTTGAATTATTGCTTTATGAGTTAACTTTTATGCAAGACTTATTGATGCTTGTCTTGAAAGTACTATTCATGAAAAGTCTTTGCTTTATGATTCAGTTGTTTACTCATGTCATTTACATTGTTTTGATCGCTGCATTCATTACATATGCTTACAATAGCATGTCACTCCAGAAATTATCTTTGTTATCGTTTACCTGCTTGGGACGAGCAGAAACTAAGCTTGGGGATTGATACGCATACAGCACGCATCCGTTGGGAACCCCAAGAGGAAGGTGTGATGCGTACAGCGGCAAGTTTTCCCTCAGTATGAAACCAAGGTTTAATCGAACCAGTAGGAGCCAAGAAGCACGTTGAAGGTTGATGTCGACGAGATGTAGTGCGGCGCAACACCAGGGATACCGGCGCCAACGTGGAACCTGCACAACACAAACCAAGTACTTTGCCCCAACGAAACAGCGAGGTTGTCAATCTCACCGGCTTGCTGTAACAAAGGATTAGATGTATAGTGTGGATGATGATTATTTGCAGAAAACAGTAGAACGAGTATTGCAGTAGATTGTATTTCAGTATAGAGAATTGGACCGGGGTCCACAGTTCACTAGAGGTGTCTCTCCCATAAGATAAACAACATGTTGGGTGAACAAATTACAGTTGGGCAATTGACAAATAAAGAGGGAATGACCATGCACATACATATTATGATGAGTATTGTGAGATTTAATTGGGCATTATGACAAAGTACATAGACCGCTATCCAGCATGCATCTATGCCTAAAAAGTCCACCTTCAGGTTATCATCCGAACCCCTCCGAGTATTAAGTTGCTAACAACAGACAATTGCATTAAGTATTGCGCGTAATGTAATCAGTAACTACATCCTCGAACATAGCACCAATGTTTTATCCCTAGTGGCAACAACACATCCATAATCTTAGAGATTTCTATCACTTCCCCAGATTCACGGAGACATGAACCCACTATCGAGCATAAATACTCCCTCTTGGAGTTACAAGCATCTACTTGGCCGAGCATCTACTAGTAACGAAGAGCATGCAAGATCATAAACAACACATAGACATAACTTTGATAATCAACATAACATAGTATTCTCTATTCATCGGATCCCAACAAATGCAACATATAGAATTACAGATAGATGATCTTGATCATGTTCAGCAACTCACAAGACCCGACAATTAAGCATAATGGGGAGAAGACAACCATCTAGCTACTGCTATGGACCCATAGTCCAGGGGTACACTACTCACACATCACTCCGGAGGTGACCATGGCGGCGTAGAGTCCTCCGGGAGATGATTCCCCTCTCCCGCAGGGTGCCGGAGGCGATCTCCTGAATCCCCAGAGATGGGATTGGCGGCGGCGGCGTCTCAGTAAGGTTTTCCGTATCGTGGCTCTCGGTACTGGGGGTTTCGCGACGGAGGCTATTTGTAGGCGGAAGGGCAGGTCAGGGGGCCACACGAGGGGCCCACACTATAGGTCGGCGCGGCCAGGGCTTGGGCCGCGCCGCCCTGTGGTTTGGCCACCTCGTGGCCCCACTTCGTCTCCTCTTCGGTCTTCTGGAAGCTTCGTGGCAAAATAGGACCCTGGGCGTTGATTTCGTCCAATTCGGAGAATATTTCTTTACTAGGATTTCTGAAACCAAAAACAGCAGAAAACAGCAACTGGCACTTCGGCATCTTGTTAATAGGTTAGTTCCAGAAAATGCACGAATATGACATAAAGTGTGCATAAAACATGTAGATGTCATCAATAATGTGGCATGGAACATAAGAAATTATCGATACGTCGGAGACGTATCAGCATCCCCAAGCTTAGTTCCTGCTCGTCCCGAGCAGGTAAACGATAAACAAAGATAATTTCTGGAGTGACATGCCATCATAACCTTGATCATACTATTTGTAAGCATATGTAGTGAATGCAGCGATCAAAACAATGTATATGACATGAGTAAACAAATGAATCATATAGCAAACACTTTTCATGAATAGTACTTTCAAGACAAGCATCAATAAGTCTTGCATAAAAGTTAACTCATAAAGCAATAATTCAAAGTAAAGGCATTGAAGCAACACAAAGGAAGATTAAGTTTCAGTGGTTGCTTTCAACTTATAACATGTATATCTCATGGATATTGTCAACATAGAGTAATATAATAAGTGCAATATGCAAGTATGTAGGAATCAATGCACAGTTCACACAAGTGTTTGCTTCTTTGAGGTGGAGAGAAATAGGTGAACTGACTCAACAATAAAAGTAAAAGAAAGGTCCTTCAAAGAGGAAAGCATCGATTGCTATATTTGTGCTAGAGCTTTGATTTTGAAAACAAGAAACAATTTTGTCAACGGTAGTAATAAAGCATATGTGTTATGTAAATTATATCTTACAAGTTGCAAGCCTCATGCATAGTATACTAATAGTGCCCGCACCTTGTCCTAATTAGCTTGGACTACCGGGATCATCGCAATGCACATGTTTTAACCAAGTGTCACAAAGGGGTACCTCTATGCCGCTCTGTACAAAGGTCTAAGGAGAAAGCTCGCATCGGATTTCTCGCTATTGATTATTCTCAACTTAGACATCCATACCGGGACAACATAGACAACAGATAATGGACTCCTCTTTTATGCATAAGCATGTAGCAACAATTAATAATTTTCTCATATGAGATTGAGGATATTGTCCAAAACTGAAACTTCCACCATGGATCATGGCTTTAGTTAGCGGCCCAATGTTCTTCTCTAACAATATGCATGCTCTAACCATAAGGTGGTAGATCGCTCTTACTTCGGACAAGACGAACATGCATAGCAACTCACATGATATTCAACAAAGAGTAGTTGATGGCGTCCCGAGTGAACATGGTTATCGCACAACAAGCAACTTAATAAGAGATAAAGTGCATAAGTACATATTCAATACCACAATAGTTTTTAAGCTATTTGTCCCATGAGCTATATATTGTAAAGGTGGAGAATGGAAATTTAAAGGTAGCACCCAAGCAATTTACTTTCGAATGGCGGAGAAATACCATGTAGTAGGTAGGTATGGTGGACACAAATGGCATAGTGGTTGGCTCAAGTATTTTGGATGCATGAGAAGTATTCCCTCTCGATACAAGGTTTAGGCTAGCAAGGCTATTTGAAACAAACACAAGGATGAACCGGTGCAGCAAAACTCACATAAAAGACATATTGTAAACATTATAAGACTCTACACCGTCTTCCTTGTTGTTCAAACTCAATACTAGAAATTATCTAGACCTTAGAGAGACCAAATATGCAAACCAAATTTTAGCATGCTCTATGTATTTCTTCATTAATGGGTGCAAAGTATATGATGCAAGAGCTTAAACATGAGCACAACAATTGCCAATTATCACATTATCCAAGACATTTTAGCAATTACTACATGTATCATTTTCCAACTCCAACCATATAACAATTTAACGAAGAAGAACTTCGCCATGAATATTATGAGTAAAGCCTAAGGACATACTTGTCCATATGCTACAGCGGAGCGTGTCTCTCTCCCATAAAGTGAATGCTAGGATCCATTTTATTCAAACAAAACAAAAACAAAAACAAACCGACGCTCCAAGCAAAGCACATAAGCTGTGATGGAATAAAAATATAGTTTCAGGGGAGGAACCTGATAATTTGTCGATGAAGAAGGGGATGCCTTGGGCATCTCCAAGCTTAGACGCTTGAGTCTTCTTGATATATGCAGGGGTGAACCACCGGGGCATCCCCAAACTTAGAGCTTTCACTCTCCTTGATCATGTTGTATCATCTCCCTCTCTTGATCCTTGAAAACTTCCTCCACACCAAACTTAGAACAACTCATTAGAGGGTTAGTGCACAATCAAAATATACATGTTCAGAGGTGACATAATCATTCTTAACACTTCTGGACATTGCACAAAGCTACTGAAAGTCAACGGAATCGAATTATCCATCGAACATAACAAAACTGGCAATGCGAAATAAAAGGCAGAATCTGTCAAAAACAGAACAGTTCGTATTGACGAATTTTATCGAGGCACCATACTTGCTCAAATGAAAATGCTCAAATTGAATGAAAGTTGCGTACATATCTGAGGATCACTCACGTAAATTGTCATAATTTTCTGAGTTACCTACATAGAATTTTGCCCAGATTCGTGACAGCAAAGAAATCTGTTTCTGCGCAGTAATCCAAATCTAGTATGAACTTTTCTATCAACGACTTTACTTGGCACAACAAAACACTAAACTAAGATAAGGATAGGTTGCTACAGTAGTAAACAACTTCCAAGACACAAAATAAAAACCAAGTACTGTAGTAAAAACCATGGGTTGTCTCCCATAAGCGCTTTTCTTTAACGCCTTTCAGCTAGGCGCAGAAAGTGTGTATCAAGTATTATCAAGAGATGGTGCATCTACAGCGGGGTTTGGAGTTTTCTCAGCCAAGCATAGTATATTGGATACATAAGTTTTAGCGTCTCCCTTTTCATTAGTCTTAGGCTTGCTACTCTCATCGAACAAATTTTCAGGAACAAGCCAAGCATAATTATTTTCTAGTGCATCATTCATCGCTAGGAGCTTGCATGGTATTGGTGCTTTGATCTCCCCACCATCATTAATATTATTAGTGTACTTTATTCTATCCATATCCATTTTTTCAAGGAGACTAACAAAATTGGTGCAAGAACCAAGCATATTATATTTAGCAAAAACCTTTCTAGCCTCTCTTGCTAGACCACCAAATTCTCTAAGAAGGGTTTCTAAGACAAAATCTTTCTTTTCCCCCTCTTCCATATCACCGAGTGTAAGAAACATGTGTTGGATTATAGGATTGAGATTAACAAATTTAGTTTCCAACATGCGAACTAGAGCAGCGGCAGCAATTTCATAAGTAGGAGCAAGATCTACCAAGTGTCTATCTTCAAAATCATCAACGGTACTAACATGGTTGAAAAATTCTTCTATATTATTTCTCCCAATTATAGACCCGCGTCCTACCGGCATGTTTTTTACGGTAAAATTAAAAGGAAACATGATGAAATAAGTAAAGTAAATACAAGTAACTAATTTTTTGTGTGTTTTTGATATAGCAAACAAGATAGCAAATAAAGTAAAACTAGCAACTAATTTTTTTTGTATTTTGATTTAGTGCAGCAAACAAAGTAGTAAATAAAACTAAGCAAAACAAAAACAAAGTAAAGAGATTGGGATGTGGAGACTCCCCTTGCAGCGTGTCTTGATCTCCCCGGCAACGGCGCCGGAAAAAGCCGCTTGATACGCGTACGAGCACGCGTCCGTTGGGAACCCCAAGAGGAAGGTGTGATGCGTACAGCGGCAAGTTTTCCCTCAGTATGAAACCAAGGTTTAATCGAACCAGTAAGAGCCAAGAAGCACGTTGAAGGTTGATGGCGGCGAGATGTAGTGCGGCGCAACACCAGGGATACCGGCGCCAACGTGGAACCTGCACAACACAAACCAAGTACTTTGCCCCAACGAAACAGACGAGGTTGTCAATCTCACCGGCTTGCTGTAACAAAGGATTAGATGTATAGTGTGGATGATGATTGTTTGCATAAAACGAGTAGAACAAGTATTGCAAGTAGATTGTATTTCCAGTATAGAGAATTGGACCGGGGTCCACAGTTCACTAGAGGTGTCTCTCCCATAAGATAAACAGCATGTTGGGTGAACAAATTACAGTTGGGCAATTGACAAATAAAGAGGGAATGACCATGCACATACATATTATGATGAGTATTGTGAGATTTAATTGGGCATTACGACAAAGTACATAAACCGCTATCCAGCATGTATCTATGCCTAAAAAGTCCACCTTCAGGTTATCATCCGAACCCCCTCCAGTATTAAGTTGCTAACAACAGACAATTGCATTAAGTATTGCGCGTAATGTAATCAGTAACTACATCCTCGAACATAGCACCAATGTTTTATCCCTAGTGGCAACATCACATCCATAATCTTAGAGATTTCTGTCACTTCCCCAGATTCACGGAGACATGAACCCACTATCGAGCATAAATACTCCCTCTTGGAGTTACAAGCATCTACTTGGCCGAGCATCTACTAGTAACGGAGAGCATGCAAGATCATAAACAACACATAGACATAACTTTGATAATCAACATAACATAGTATTCTCTATTCATCGGATCCCAACAAACGCAACATATAGAATTACAGATAGATGATCTTGATCATGTTCAGCAGCTCACAAGACCCGACAATTAAGCACAATGGGGAGAAGACAACCATCTAGCTACTGCTATGGACCCATAGTCCGGGGGTAGACTACTCACACATCACTCCGGAGGCGACCATGGCGGCGTAGAGTCCTCCGGGAGATGATTCCCCTCTCCGGCAGGGTGCCGGAGGCGATCTCCTGAATCCCCCGAGATGGGATTGGCGGCGGCGGCGTCTTAGTAAGGTTTTCCGTATCGTGGTTCTCGGTACTGGGGGTTTCGCGACGGAGGCTATTTGTAGGCGGAAGGGCAGGTCAGGGGGCCACATGAGGGGCCCACACTATAGGTCGGCGCGGCCAGGGCTTGGGCCACGCCGCCCTGTGGTTTGGCCACCTCGTGGCCCCACTTCGTCTCCTCTTCGGTCTTCTGGAAGCTTCGTGGCAAAATAGGACCCTGGGCGTTGATTTCGTCCAATTCCGAGAATATTTCTTTACTAGGATTTACGAAACCAAAAACAGCAGAAAACAACAACTGGCACTTCGGCATCTTGTTAATAGGTTAGTTCCAGAAAATTCACGAATATGACATAAAGTATGCATAAAACATGTAGATATCATCAATAATGTGGCATGGAACATAAGAAATTATCGATACGTCGGAGACGTGATACGTCTCCGACGTATCGATAATTTCTCATGTTCCATGCCACATTATTGATGATATCTACATGTTTTATGCACACTTTATGTCATATTTATGCGTTTTCCGGAACTAACCTATTGACGAGATGCCGAAGGGCCGCTGCTGTTTTCTCGCTGTTTTGGTTTCGAAAATCCTAGTAAGGAAATATTCTCGGAATCGGACGAAATCAACGCCCAGCATCTTAGAATCCCCGGAAGCATCCAGAACACCCGAGAGCCGCCAGAGAGGGGACACAGGCCCCCCAGGAGGTAGGCCGGCGCGGCCCAGGGGTGGCCCGCGCCCCCCTATGGTGTCGTCGCCTCGTTGACCCTCCGACGCCGCCTCTTCGCCTATTTAAGGGTCCTCGACCTAAAACTTCGAGACGAAAAATCCACGGTACGAGAAACCTCCCAGAGCCGCCGCCATCGCGAAGCCAAGATCTGGGGGATAGGAGTCTCTGTTCCGGCACGCCGCCGGGACAGGGAAGTGCCCCCGGAAGGCTTCTCCATCGACACCGCTGCTATCTCCATCGCCATCTTCATCACCGCTGCTGTCTCCCATGAGGAGGGAGTAGTTCTCCATCGAGGCTAAGGGCTGTACCGGTAGCTATGTGGTTCATCTCTCTCCCTATGTACTTCAATACAATAATCTCATGAGCTGCCTTACATGATTGAGATTCATATGATGATGCTTGTAATCTAGATGTCATTATGCTAGTCAAGTGGATTTTACTTATGTGATCTCCGGAGACTCCTTGTCCCACGTGTGTAAAGGTGACAAGTGTGTGCACCGTGTGGGTCTCTTAGGCTATATTTCACGGAATACTTATTCACTGTTATGAATGGCATAGTGAAGTGCTTATTTATATCCCTTTATGATTGCAATGTGTTTTGTATCACAATTTATCTCGTGTGCTACTCTAGTGATGTTATTAAAGTAGTTTATTCCTCCCGCACGGTGTAATGGTGACAGTGTGTGCATCGTGTTAGTACTTGGCGTAGGCTATGATTGTGATCTCTTGTAGATTATGAAGTTAACTATTGCTATGATGGTATTGATGTGATCTATGCCTCCTTTCGTAGCGTGAAGGTGACGAGTGTGCATGCTATGTTAGTACTTGGTTTGGTTGTGTTGATCTGTCATGCACTCTAAGGTTATTTAAATATGAACATCGAATATTGTGGAGCTTGTTAACTCCGGCATTGAGGGTTCGTGTAATCCTACACAGTTAGTGGTGTTCATCATCCAACAAGAGAGTGTAGAGTCTAGCATCTATCTATTTATTCTGTTATGTGATCAATGTTGGGAGTGTCCACTAGTGAAAGTATGATCCCTAGGCCTTGTTCCTAGATATCGCTATCGCTGCTTGTTTACTTGTTTTACTGCATCTCTACGCCCGCAATATTACCACCATCAACCACACGCCGGCAAGCACTTTTCCGGCGCCGTTACTCATTGCTCATATATATTCATACCACACTGTATTTCACTATCTCTTCGCCGAACTAGTGCACCTGTTAGGTGTGTTGGGGACACAAGAGACTTCTTGCTTTGTGGTTGCGGGGTTGCATGAGAGAGATATCATTGACCTCTTCCTCCTCGAGATCGATAAACCTTGGGTGATCCACTTAAGGGAAACTTGCTGCTGTTCTACAAACCTCTGCTCTTGGAGGCCCAACACTGTCTACAAGAATAGAAGCTCCCGTAGACATCAGCGGGATCTACGGCAATTCCTCCTGCAGACAAGATGTGTCCCAGGAATCCAACTTCTTCCAACCAAAACTCACACTTGCTGAACTTGGCATACAACTGGTGATGCCTAAGGGTTTCTAGGACAGTCTCCAAATGCTGTTCATGTTCCTCTTCGGACTTGGAGTACACAAGGATGTCATCGATGAAGACAACGACAAACTTGTCCAAAAAGTTCATGAAGATCTTATTCATGAGATTCATGAAATAAGCGGGGGCATTGGTTAGTCCAAACGACATGACGTTGTACTCATACAACCCATATCTGGTGGTGAAGGCAGTTTTTGGAATGTCGGTGGCTTGGATCTTCAGCTGATGATAACCTGTTCTAAGATCTATCTTGGAGAAAACTCTGGCTCCGGTGAGTTGATCAAACAAGTCTTCTATCTTGGGTAAGGGGTATTTGTTTTTGATGGTGACATCGTTAAGCTTACGATAGTCCGTACATAAACGATTTGCATCATCCTTCTTGTCCACAAACAAAACTGGGGATCTCTAGGGGGATGCACTAGGTCTAATCAGACCCTTGGCTAACATATCATCTATTTGTTTCTTCAGCTCCACAAGCTCTGTTGCGTTCATGCTGTAGGCTCTCTGGGCTATAGGTCCAGTTCCGGGAATTAACTCGATGATGAACTCGATATCCCGATCCGGGGGCATACCGGGTAGATCATTCGGAAACACATCAGGGTAGCAACAAATGACCCTGATTTGATCCAGAGTTGGCTTGGATACACTTTGGTTGCAGGTGAATTTTCTGGGTAGTCTTTCAGAGACATGTTCTACTACGATACCCGTGCTGCTAGTCATGGTTATGGCTTTCTTGGCACAGTCTATCAATCCATTGTGCTTGGACATCCAGTCCATTCCTAGTACGACTTCCAAACCTATGGTTCCCAGAATGATTAGATTGGCATAGAAATCTACATCATGGATTTTGATGGGTACATTTTTGCAAAATTTTCTGGCTTTGGTGGTTGATCTGGGGATTTGAACTATCAACATGCTTCAAACTGAGGGGTTCAATTTTACTTGTTGATGCAAAGTCTTCGGTGACAAAAGAATGAGATGCTCCGGAATCAAACAATACTCTGGCAGGGATGTGGTTGATAGAAAACATACCCAGTACAACATCTGGTGCTTCCTGGGCTTCTTCGGCGCTCATGTGGTAGAGATGGCCGTTGCGGTTATTGGGGTTGTTGGGGGCGAACTTCTTGCCGGTGGAGACACGGCGTTGCTGCTGAGCAGGTGCTGCGGTGTTGCCGGCGAGCTTGGCAAGTCGCTTGGGACACTCGTTGGAGTAGTGCCCCACTACACCACACTCATAGCAAGTGATGGTGGCCTTGTCCTTGGTCGCAACGGGGACGGCATTGCTTCCGGTTCTGGGAGCGGTGTTGGTGTTGTTGTTGTTGTTGTTGGGGGCTCTGGGCGGAGCGCGGTTGTAGTAGTTGTTGTTGTTGTAGTTGTTGTTGTAGCCTCCTGGCTTGGAGTTTCCTCCACTCCGGTTCTGATAACCGGGGCGCGAGTTCTGCATCGGGGGTTTGTTGTTGTTTCTTGGAGTGAAACCTCCGCTTGAGCTGGGGCGATACTTCTGGGCATTGCTAGACCCACTTTGATTCATCATGCGGCGCTTGCGGTTTTCATTGGCTTGGTTCAGCTTGCCCTCCATCTGGATGGCGGAGTCAACAAGGGCTTCAAGGTCGGCGAAGGGGATGTTGACGAGGACGATCCGCATCTCATCATGCGATCCGTTCAGGAATCTCTCCTTCCTCTTCTCAACGTTGTCGGTCTCATCAGGGCGTACCTTGACGAGTGTAAGAAACTTGTCGCGGTATTCTACCACCGTCATGCGACCTTGCTTCAGTTCACGGAACTCATCCCTCATCTTTTTGATAAGACCCGGGGGTACATGGTACTTGCTGAACTTGAGCTTGAACTCCTCCCAAGTCATGAACTGACCTCCGTTCATGGCACGGGTGCTTGTCCACCAAGCGCGGGCTGGTCCAGCGAGATAGTGGGTGGCAAACAATACCTTCTCGTTGGCTTCCACTCTGGCTACTTCCAAGTTATTCTCCATCGGCTGGAGCCAGTCGTCGGCATCGAGGGGTTCCTCCGTCTTGCTAAACACCGGAGGGTTGGTGTTCTGGAAGTTCTTGAGCTTGGATCCGGGGTGGTCGTGATTTCCATGGCCTTGGTTGGCAATGTTCTGCAAGGCTGTGATGTTGGCTTGGCGTTCGGCTCTTTCTGTCTCCCTGTCGGCAAGCAGGGTTTGCAGCAGTTGCATCATTGCGTCGTTGGTGCGATTGGGAGGGGCCATCTGAAGATATAGAAGATCATGAGATAAGAGGGAAATTGCTATGGTTTATTTTGAGTAAGTTTGAAAACATTTGAAACTTGTAATCTTTTCATGACAAACATAACATTCATTCATTCATCACATAGTACAAGCTAACACACACCTACTACCATGGTTTTAAGAACCATCCTCATGCTACGATACAAAGGGCGGGATACAACTCACACCTACATAAGTGAAACTAGTGCAACTACTCCTCATCCTCGACGTCGATCAGGACGAAGTCGTCAGGTCCTGCCTCCAGGAACTCGTAGTCCTCCTCCTCGGTGAACTCGTCCTCCTCAAAGTCGTTGTCATCGCTCAGGAAGGTTCCTCCTCCCTGAAGGTCAATACCTCCGTCGTCATCCTCCATCTCTCTGAGCTGATCCTCCTGGGCCTTGACAGTGGCCTCAAGTGCTGCGATCTTGGCGCGAAGGCGCACAATCGTAGCGTCCTTCTTGGCACGCTGCTGGCGAAGGCTCTTGCGGTGGTTGTTGAGTAGCTTGATTGCCTCACCCTGCTCGATGATGTGAGCATGGGTCTGGTTCACGTAAGCGCGAGTGGCGTCGAGGTCCTTCTGAGTCTGGTAGAGCATGAAGTCCAGGTGCTCAGCATGGTGCCTTAACTGCGGGTGCGGCTGCAGCTCCATGGGCACTCCCATGGCATCACGCCTCACGAGATGCGCGAAGCGTGAAGCGAGGATGCGGACCACGTTCTGTCCACAAAGGCGCGCAAGTGCCTCCTGAAGGCCACGTGCGAGTCCGTCGAGCCAGTTGCTCTCACGGAAGGAGAAGAGGATCCTCTCCGAGGTGGGAGGCTCCATCTTGCCCCTCAAGTCAGCGGTGATGATCCACTGCAACTCTCCTCCAGGAGTGTCGTCCACCTGAATTCCGTGGAACTCAGGGTGCGGGCGCTCGAGGAAGTCCGAAAGTGCGTTGAGGTCGTTCTCGAAGATCAAGCTCCCTCCGTTCCCAAGTTGGTAAAACTAGGTGTTCATGGGTTCATTCGGCTCCATCTGAAAGAGAATTGGATGAGTAAGTTAGAGAGTGCAAAGTGTGGCAAAATTTTATGTAGATTCAAATAAGATAGAACATGATTCATCAAATTTTTGAAAAAGTCTCAAAGGCAAGAGTGTAAGTAACTTTTCACAAATATTTTCTTCATTTGATTTCAAAGTTAAGTTTTTCAGAACGCCCACTCTAACTAAGGTCTTCTAAGGTCAAACAATGGCTCTGATACCAACTTGTCAACACCCGAATTTTTAAGTCCGAATGCCTATTATGTCATACATCGCAATCCCAGGAATATTGTTGTTGCAAGGCATAATAGTTAAGTATCACAGTCATCATTCATTACAAACCATAATGTCTTACAATTGGAATCACATCATCCATATTACACGAATAGTTGATCTATTGATCAACGAACAAACACAAGTTCATAGCGGAAGCGTAAGATACAAGGACTCTCTAGTCCACAGGCCAACGCTTGACGTCGGAAGACTCCTAGTTGTCGTAGGCGTCCTGCTGGTCATCTCCTTGTTCATCTTTATACTCTGGCCATTTGAATAGCCAGGGACAAAGTCGTGAGTACTTTAAGTACTCGCAAACTAATACTAGTGTAAGTACTAGACAATTCTAGTAAGGTTTTGCTAAGCTCTAGTTTATTTGCATAAAGCCAATTTTAGTTCACAAGTATTTGAGAAAAAGCTTATTCAAGTGCTAACTAACTCAAGTGGGAACATTAGTGTCATTCCCACCATTCAAGTGGTGATTTCAATTCAATTCACCACTTCACAAGTCATTTCACCAACATTTCAAATATATGACATCGGAAGCTGTATGGCCTTTCCAACCGTCCGTAACCGTGGACGCGGCTATTCGAATAGAATGACACTCTGCAGAGGTTGCACACTTGTGCCACAATATTTGATTTCATCCGTCGGGATTACCCCGAATCATCGTAACACAGTACGCGGATCATCAACCATAACCTTTCACTTACAAATCCTAGTATGAGCACCTCTCCCCATGAGCTTGGCCTCCCGAGTGAAGACCAACTGTCAACCTGGGAACTGCATTGGGCTTGGCCGTACAATTCACCTCAATTCACATCTTTTCTCAACAACGGAGGCAGCCTCAAGCATAACCCCTATGATGTGTGTTCAGAGGGAACCCATACTAAGATGCATAAACTTCCAGTTAAGCCCTACCCATAATCAGGTATTGTGGGGGTACTCAATATTGGAAAGGTATCGCATCCAAAACCAATCTCATTTTTATCAAAAATCACCATCTTCTCTTGGTCATATTCACCTTCAAAAATCAATCAATGGAATGCTTCCTCATTCCAAGGTTTCAAATTCAGTTCAAGTCACATTGTTCCCATCTAGAGTAGTCAAGTTTTATTTCATTATCACTAGCTCTAATTCATGAGGGGTGCTATCTTGCTTTGCTTAAATAAGACTAACGTTACTACTTTAGTGAACCTCTTTACTTTGACCAAAGTTAACTATAAAAGTACTTCTTGAGAAAACAAGTAAAAACTTGTAATGTGTACTTAAGGTAGGCTTATGTAAGAAAAGGTAAGATTCACGGTGCCTTGCCCCAAAGGGCTTTGCACTTTGCAAGAATATTAGCTTGCCTTGGTAGTTCTCAAAGTTCTCCTCCTCCTCCTCCTGGTAGCAACCTTCCTCTTCCGGGTATTCTCCGGTGCTAGCGTCTAAATTTAAATACGAGTATAATCACTCAACTAATTCAATGGCTATTCCATACATCACATATAATCACACAAACTATTCTATGCACACAATTAATTTAATTAGGGTGCATGGGTTGTGTTGCTTGAGGAGGTTTAACTTCCTTTTATTTTATATGTAAATGATAGTTTCCATAGGGTTCTTGAGAAATAATTTCCTCTCATTGAAATCTTCTTAAGATTTAATTTCTCAAACAATCATACATGAACTTATATTGACTTAAGTCAAACATTCATCATCATCATTTGAGAAAATGATTTAAATGAGGTAGACCACCTCATACCATTTAATAATTCTACAAATGATTTAAATCTCCAAGTAATTCATATAAGTGAGTTTGGCCAGGGGTCCAAACATCACATGAATTCATTTGAGACAAGATTTAAATGAAGTATAATACTTCATATGATTTGCATAATAGTTTTGGACAATATCACTTAGATAAACTAGCCATATTGTCCATTAATTAACTAGGGCATGATCATGCAAAGTGACCACACAATTTTCTTGCATAAACAATTAGTGTAAGTCAAATGTGAGCTATTAGAGTTGGAATTAACTTAATATCTATTTTGGTTGATTTTTAATAATTATTTGAATAGGGAAAAGTCCCTGTCTTCTTATTTTTATCAGAGGAATTCTACAACTAATCATGACATGGGACCAGTGACATATTGTAGATATTTTTCATAGCTTTCCAACAATATAAAGTTTGTTAAATTTGGCCAAGCCAAACTGATTCTATTGAATTTCAAAGTTGGAGCCAGTTTTGAATTTGAATTGGATTTATTAAACGAGATTTAAATAAACGGGCCGGCGGGAAACGACGTGGGCTGAATCAGTTTAAAAAACAGAGAAACAGCCCAGCAACGCGTCCAGCGCAAGTGGGCCGTCTGACGAGGTGGAGCCCACCCGTCAGTGACCCATAAAAGCCGAATCGGTATGGATGAATAAGATGCGTTGGATTAGACCGCAGATCAACGGGCGAGGTTCATCGTCTTCTCCGACGAGTACCCGATGTGCTGGCGGCGGGGGTAGGGGGTCGGAGAGCTCACCGTGGCTCCAGCTAGGGTGGGCAGTGTGCGTGATGGCGTTGTGGACGACGGCGAAGCTTCTGGTACCGGCGGCAGCTCCTGGAACGGCTCCAATCGACGGCGGCGACCTCCGGGTACTGGCGGCTCCGATCTTCAAATTGGGGCAGCTCCGGCGATGATCGAGTGAGTGGTGTGGTGGTGGAGAGGCAGTGAAGGGTGGAGAGCAAGGTGGTGTGCTTGGTTTGGTCCAGGGAGTCCTCTATTTATAGAATCGCGAGGGTGCTGCGGGTCCGTAGCGAGGTCGACACGCTCGCGGCGATTCCGGCGAGCGTTTGGGCTAGGCGGGGGTGCGGTCGTGTTCTCCTCATCCAGGCGAAGCTAGGGGTGGTGATGGCACGGTCGGGCGGCGGCTAGATCGCCCGCATTGCTTCCGTGTCTGCGGCGGCGTTCACGGGATCGTGTCGTCGTCTCCGGCGCCGGCGGTCACGGGTCTGTGCTGCGCGTGTGTCTGGCGGCGTCGTGGTGTCACGCAGGTGCTCGATGTGCTCACAGGGGGTCCAGGGGGTGCTCGAGGTGGTGGCGTGGCGCGTGGCCAGTGTGCGTCTGTGGCGCGCCACGCGCGACGCGAGCGGCAGGCTGGCGAGTTCTGGGCGCGCTGTCTCCGGAGTGGCCATGGCATCTACGTCGACAAGGCCGTGGCTAGGTGAGGTAGGAGAGCACGATGGCGTCGTTTGGCACCAGGGCCAGTGAGAAGGAGAAGGGAGAAGAGAGGAGGCTCGACATGGCCGGCATGGCCATGCCATGCAAGCTAGGGCTTGCCTCCCTAGGGTTTCTGTGGGGTATTAAGTGAGAGAAGGGACCAGGGAACCAGTAGGGAGCAAATGGTGTGGTTAGGGTTTAGGGTAGATCACTATTTCAAATAGTGTCCAATAGTGCCATAGTTGTTATTTGTGAATTTTGCCCAAATTTGATTCAATTCAAATGGTTGCAAGTTTTGAATTGTGAGTATTTCATTGAGTTAGAAATGACCTGAGGTGATGAAAGGTGATGGTGGAATTCTTGAATTCAAAGAATTGCAAAATTTGACAAGTGTGAGATTGTTCCACCTATTAAAATGTTGCAACTTTGGATGAGCATAGCTATTGATCTAGAAAGAATTTGGCATGGTGATATTTACAAAAAGTGTTCACCTTGATGTTGTCTTGGATGTGGTGCAAAGAGTTAGCAAGGTTTAGTTTGAAAAATTTGAATTGCAGGGGCTCAAAGTAGTGATCAGACTATAATTGGCAGATTTGACCATTATCATATGTGAGCCAATTTTGTATTTTAACTTCATTTGATTTGTGATTCTTTGATTCCAAAAGTTGTAATAAGTGTTTAGTAACATTGTTCAACTAATGGTGAAAACCAAATTGGTCTAGGGTCAAAATTTATAAAAATGGCATAGAGCCATATGTGAGGGTTTTAGGGTTTTTTATTTATTTGATTGGTGATCTTCATATGATCACTTTAGGGTTTTAGAGTATAGCATATACACATAATAACAATCATCATGGCATATCAATCAAATGCACAAGTCCTATGCAGGGCACTATATGCAATTTACAAAGTTTTTGTTGGTTTGAAATTTTGCTCTCTGGAATTCTTCTAACTTTCTTTTTATTGAAATTTGGGATGTTACAGCGCAAACCGATGCACCTAATGCAATCGCTAAGAACACCACTAGGATGCCCAAGTTCTTCTCTCCCAAATTCCAACAAAGCTAGAAGAAGCTATTGGGGGAATAAGGGAGGAAGAACAAAGTGAGGAGAAACACCAAGAAACTCCAAGATCTAGATCTAGCAAGATCCCTTCACTTAGAGAGGGATTCAATTGGTGAAGCTCTAGATCTAGATCTCCTCTCTCCTTTCCCCCAAAAATATGCAACAAATAGTGGGGGGATCAAGAGGAGGAAGCAAGAACCCAAGGTCAACAATGGAGGAGAGAGAATGGAAGGGAAGGGTTGGTTTGGGCGGAGGTGGAAGAGAGGTATAAATAGGGGCTGCAAAATATAGCTGTTGGGGCTGAGAAAACGGTCAGATTCGCGCAAAAGGCGGTACTACCGCTGTGTGAAGCGGTACTACCATTTTGCCCAAAAACCAGATCTGGAAATCGCCCTAAAACCGGTAGTACCGCTCTGCGGAGCGGTACTACCACTTGGACCAAAGTTGGAGCAAAACTGATTCAATTGCGCAAGAGAGAGAGAGCAGAGGGAGCAGGCAGTGTGCATGCGGTAGCAGCAGTGGCAGCATGCGGCGTGGGGCCAGGAGCAGAGCAGCACAGCGCGACAGCAGGTGGAGCGAGCGGGCCAGCAGGAATCTCTCCCGCGCGTGGAGATCGAGGCTCGGGCGGGAGCCTTCCGCGCGGGTCAACACGCGCTCGCTCGATCGAGCAGGAGCAGCATGGCGTGGGGCGAGCGGTGAGGCAGCGGCAGCGGCCTGGGCCTGCCAAGGGCAGGCGGCCCAGTGCAGGCTGGGAAGGGGCGCGGGGCAGGCCGGCCTGGTGCGGGAGGCTGCCGGGCCGGGGAGTGAGGCACGGCCCAGTTGGCGTGGGAGGCTGGTGGGAAAAAGAAAAAAAAAAGAACAGGCCGGTAGTACCGGGCCGGTACCGTAACTGGGCTACGGTACTACCGGGCCGGTACCGGCCTGGTACCGCTTCCAGTCCAGTAAGTAAAACCGCGCGAGCGATACTTTGGCCGGTACCGCCCACGGTAGTACCGCCCGGCCCAAAACTATTTTTTTCTTTTTCTTTTTCAAATATGATGCAATGTAACAACCATAACTTGAGCTAGGAAACTCGGAATGATATGAAACCAATTTTGTTGGAAAGAGGGTGACAAGAGCTACATCTTTACAAGGTAAAATCATGCAAATGAGTGAGTGATGATTTTCTCATGGTCATAGAGGTGTAACCTCTCAATACGGTATATCGGGAAAATCATCATTCTCACATATGCAACATGCGATGCAACCGAAATCCGTCTCATGCATAAGAACCAAGAAGAACCAAGAACGCGATGCAATGCATGCAAGGTTTGAGCTCTCTCCGATGATACGACCCACTATCCTATCGAGCACAAACCTAGTCCTTGCGCGTTCTTCTCGAGTCGGCAAGCTCCGTCTTCACCCTCTTCATCATTGTCCATGCCACCGTCTTCATCATTGTCCATGCCACTGATGACCCACAAGTATAGGGGGTGTATCGTAGTATCTTCGATAAGTAAGAATGTCGATCCCAACGAGGAGCAGAAGGTGTTGACAAGCAGTTTCAATGAAGGATTCGCTGTAAATGCTCACAGACAAGTATTCAGGGGGTTTTGATGTAACAGTTGAATAAAGTACGAGTAAGTAAAGTGCGAGAGTAACAATTGCAGCGAGTGGCCCAATCCTTTTTAGCACAAAGGACAAGCCGGTTTGATTACTTATAATGACCAAGCGTTCTCGAGGACACACGGGATTTTAGTCTAGTGCTTTCGCTACATATGGCTAAATAATCTTCATTGTTTTGATAAGTGTTGTGTGGGTGAACCTATGCTAATGTACCGCCCTTCCTAGGACTAATACATACTTGTGATTATACCCCTTGCAAGCATCCGCAACTACAAGAAAGTAATTAAGAATAAATCTAACCACAGCCTTAAATTCTGAGATCCTCGCTATCCCTCCTCGCATCGATATACCAACGGGGTTTAGGTTTCGTCACTCCGGCAACCCCGCAATTGGCAAACGAGTACAAGATGCATTCCCCTAGGCCCATAAAGGTGAAGTGTCATGTAGTCGACGTTCACATGACACCACTAGAAGAATAACACCACAACTTAAATATCATAACATTGAATATTACTCAACCATAATTCACTACTAACATTTAGACTTCACCCATGTCCTCAAGAACTAAACGAACTACTCACGAGACATCATATGGAACATGATCAGAGGTGATATGATGATGAATAACAATCTGAACATAAACCTTGGTTCAATGGTTTCACTCAATAGCATCAATTAACAAGTAGAAATCGATACCGGGAGAGTTTCCCCTATCAAACAATCAAGATCAAACCCAAATTGCTACGGCGGTGACGATGTCCAGCGGTGGAGACGGCGGTGATGATGGTGGAGATGATGATGATGGTGATGGAGATGATGTCCAGCTCGATGACGGTGACGATGGCGTCGATTTCCCCCTCCCGGAGGGAATTTGCCCGGCGGATCTCAGCCCGCCGGAGAGCTCTTTTCTCTCTGGTGTTCTCCGCCCCGCAGAGGCGGCTGTAACTCTTCATGAGGTACCCTCTGTGGCTTAGGTCTTCGGGACGAAGGATTTCGCGAAGAAAAGGAGGCGAAAGGGGCTGTGGGGCCCCCTCACCACCGAGTGCCGCGGCCGGGCCATGGGCCGCGCCGCCCTATGGTCCGGGCCCACCTTGGGTCCAGCTGGCTCCCCTTCCGGCTTCCTTCGTCATCCGGGAAAATAGGATTTTTGGTATAATTTTCTTCCACGAGTTGATCTTCCGAAATATTGCGTTCGACGGTGCTTTTTCCAGCAGAATCTCGGCTCCGGTGCTTGATCCTCCAATAATGATGAAATATGCAAAATAGATGAAATAACATAAGTATTGTGTCCCAATATGAAATATATCAATGAATAACAGCAAATTATGATATAAAATAGTGATGCAAATTGGACGTATCAACCCCCCAAGCTTAGACTTCGCTTGTCCCCAAGCGAAACTGAACTTAGTAAACAGGACCACATGTTTATGGAGTGAAGAGTCGATAAATAAAATACGGACAAGAAGCATCATATTCATTCACACAAGACATTCTAGTAAACAACTCCCTCATATAACTCAACTTGAAACAAGTATAAGCTAATCACAAATAAAGGTGCATAAGAAATCATAGTTGGTGATGGCAAACTTCGTTCTTGGTCAGAGAACAATTAACAGGTTATACTTATCTATCGAACAATGCTCTCATGTTAAAGTTTATATTGCACAACTTGCATACTCAATCATAATAGTCTCCTCATGATCATTGATAACTTGCAAAGCCATATTCATTCAGATAAAACTTGTACTAAACAAGGAAGAATAAAAGACATGATAAAGCAAATCACAATATAATGGTTTGATCACAACTACTCAAATGCTTGCTTGAGATGGAGGGAAATAGGTTTACTGACTCAACATAAAGTAAAAGACAGGCCCTTCGCAGAGGGAAGCAGGGATTAAATCATGTGCTAGAGCTTTTTCAGTTCTGAAATCATATAGAGAGAATAAAAGTAATATTTTGAGAGGTGTTTGTTGTTGTCAACGACTGGTAGCGGGTTGTAATATCCCAGGTTTAGAGGCAAGAAAAAGAGAGAACACGAGAGTGTGCACTGCATTCATGCATAGAAAATCCGGGGGATTTTCGCGCGTTCATCTAAAACACAAAGTGATCGAGGTTTCTCTTGTGTCGATGGAATTGATGTGTGTCATCCACACAAATGCGATAAATTTCGACATGACCTTTGTTGATTTATTATATTTTCAAGGGAAGCAGTATGAATTCAAATTCAAATATGGAAGACAGAATTCAAACAAGATCTTGAATTGGAATTTGAATTCTAAACAATTATATAAATGCAAAGTAACAATAAATATAAATGAGAAACAAATATTACAAATAACAGTTCACATAAATATTATTACAACACTTATTATAATATTACAAGTTACACAAGAAATATGAGAATACAAAATGGAAAATTACAAAATAATGAAAAGAAAACCCTAAGACTAAATCTTCATCTTCTCAATCCTTAGTCTTCATTTACTGCAAAAGAAAAATAAAACAAAGACAAAAGGAAAACAAATTGTTATGGTTAAAATGTCGCCATCATCAAAGATGAGGCATTTTGATATTGGAACTCGACTACTAGATATTAGAAACTTGTTCTAATATCTAAATTGTGGATTAGAGGGATCAATTTCAGTTTATAGGCAGCTTTGGGAATTATGTATCATCTCTGGATCATAAGAGGGATCAATGTATCATTCTATATCATTTGGCATCAATGAGCAAATAGGCAACAGGGACAAGTAACAACATTTGATCCATGTCAAATAAGAGAAAAGGGCAACAATATTTGATCCACTTATTTTAGGCAACAAAGGCAACCAATTAATCCCTCTAACCTAGCCAAGTTCCTATTTAAACAAGCCCACATGATTTAAATAAAGTAATTCACCATTGACATTAGATGGTCAAGATGAATGATCATTAGCCACACAATTTAATCCCACAGGTTATAATGCAAAGCTCACATGTAGCAGATCCATAAGAATTAACATTTGGCAGTACCAAAATAAGGCAAAGCATGGATAAAGATCAATCGGCCATAGCTTGTGGAGGAGGAGAAGAAAGGGAACTTGTTCTCTTGCACTAGAGGAAAAGCATGCCAACCTAGGAACTTGTACAATCACATGATGTCACCGTAAGCAGCTCACACACACATACAACCGTGTGTTGTCACTCCCACGACCAACATCCCAAGCACTATATAAACAGCACAGACCACAACAAGTCAAACCATTTGAGCTCTCCAGCAAATTCATTCCAGCCATAGAACGAGCATCGGTAGCTATAGAACAGCAAGAACAAATCCACTAGATAAACCATCGAAATCATCGGATAGATCATATGAAGCGAGATCAAGAAGCAAGAAGGAGAAGGCATGCTACAAGAAGCAAGCATATCTCGAGTAGCCGGAAGAACCAGCTAACAAGCTACAAAGTGCATCGGTAGACACCAATAATAGGATGAGTAGATCAGGTAGCATCTGTTCTTAGTTTTGCATGAGCACATCAATAAGGGGAAAAAGGGAAATAATACACACACAACCAATCCAACTAGCCTTCCACTAGATTTTCATCAAGGAGGATTGGAAGGATTTATTCTTCTCAGATCTGGCATAGAAGTGCTATGCCCAGTTCATCATAGAGAATTTTATAAAACCATAAATAGTATATCTATTCTTATCAAAAAGTTGTGCCTCAGCCTTTGCATCACAGGCAGGGTCAATGAATCAAGCAACAACATCTGTTCTTATAAATCTTTACACAGCACAGTTTTCCTTAACAAATCTACAATCTCCAGGAATTACTTGGGGTCCAGAAAATAAGTTCCAGGCCAACCAAGTAGAACCCCCAAGTAGCAGACGAGTAGTAAACCCATCGGGGGATGACCACATAGTTAACCTTGCTCCACACATAATGAATCACAGACCATTAATGGATCATCTCAAATCTCCAGTAAAATTATCACAAATATGCATACAAGCTCAACCACAATTCATCAAGTAAATAATCCACCTTCATGTATCAGTACTTGTGTCTGAACTGAACAGGAGTCTACACAAAAATATAACTGAATTCATCCAATTAACCACTATCATGTGGACAGTACAACCCAACAAATAGCCACACACACTTGCAATTCATACCAAATGAATTCAAATCATTTCCCTAGTTAATCTAGCTAGGAATCATTGCTTGCATCGATTCACTGTCTTATTAAATAGCTACAAGCAAATATCATACCAGCAGCATAATCCTTTAATCATAGATAGTGTTGTCTATAGAAATCACAGATCATCAGTGACATAATTATACAGGCTGGGATGATTCATTTATCCAAGTTGAGGCCTTGGATCAAGCACAAGACACTAGATAATTTAACAGAAATAGCATTTGATAATCACCATGAACATGCAGCGATCGGATTAAGCACACCCAAATGTTTGGCCAACAAATCCATAGCCATATAGAATACTGAGAGACAGAGAGAGAGGGAAAGAGGGTATGAGTAGCTCACAGTGTGATAGAGGAGTAGTCGTAGCGGTTGACGCCGAGGTTGCGTCGGCGATGCCGTCCTGCCGGCGTCGAGGTCGAGGATGCCGTGAGGACGCCGAGGTTGCGTCTATGGCGCCGTCCATCGAGGTCGAGGTCGAGTCATCCACCAGTAGCCACCACCAGTTCATCTCATGACAGCAGCCGCATCACATCACCACCCCACCATCGTCACACAGAGGAGATTGACGCGGGGAACCAGGGGGAGGTCAGTGGCGTCGGGGCAGTCGAGCAGGGGCTCGAGGCCAGCGACGGGGAAGCAGCAAGGAGGCGATGGGGTTGGGGAAGAAGGACCACAAGGTGGCGCTAGGGCAGCAACAGCTCACCGGAGTCTGAAGGGACCGGCGGCAGCCAGACTAGCTGCCGATGTCCGGCTAGGGTTTCGGGGTCGAGGCGACCGCTAGAGACAACAGCGGCCAAATCAACCTAGGGGAGGTGGTAGAGTTCGTCGAGGAGAGCAAAAGCCCCATCACACCGGTGCCTGGGTTGGTCAGGAGCGGCCGGGGGCGAGCGGCGCCGCCGCGGGGGCGTGGTGGTCGCGAGAGAGAAGAAAGGTGAGGGCCGTGCCGTGTGCGTGAGTGAGAGAGGGGGTGAGGTAGAGAGTGGGGGTCGGGTTGGGTTAGACCCAACCGACCCGGGCCAAATCAATTGGGCCAGCCCAACAGACCACTTGGTCTATTTTTAATCTTATTATTTTTATTGGTTATTTTTTTTGAGAAATCTTTTAAACATTTAAGAAATAAAAAGAAAACAATAAATAGAATTGAGTATCATAAAATGACCTCTATAAATAAAATAGAAAACAAATACTTAAAGTTTGAAAGAACAACAATATGAATTTCCTCTAAAATTTTAGAAGACAAATTTTAAATATTAAACTATTAAAACCTAAAAACTAAGTAGATAAATTCTTGTTTCAATTCTTCACATGAAGAAAACATTAAATATTACTTCACCTTAAGATGCCATATAAAACAACAAATATTTCTTGATGATTATGTTTAATCATATGAAAATCCTAATTGATAAATACTTCAACTATTAATTAAAATCCTAAACCCTAATAGTATTTATCATATTTTATTAAGTCTTTTAAAAGTAATATAATGTTAAACTCATTATTGTTTCTATTTCAAAGTTATTAATGATTTCAAATCTATTAAGAATTCTTATTTTAAGAATTGTAACACAAATTAAAAACCTAGTTCTAATATAAGTAAGAACTTTGGTTCCATTATTTTATGTGATCATTCCATATTAGAACCAACTCTAAAATTCTAGTTGTTTATCTCATATAATTATCTGAATTTCACCTATACTCATAGAACCCTAATTAACAACAAATGAATCCATGTTTGTGATCTACTAAAATAAAACCAATTCACATGTGATCATTATCTCATGTCTTTACTTTCTAATTAAACCTATATGATCCACCAGTGTCACTTAGGAGCAAACCCTAGCTTGATAATATGTTAGCACCATTGATCATCAATCCTAAATACCACACCATTGGAATCCTCCTAAACCATCAAACCCTAGAAGAACCAGGGAGATCAACCCTAGTACCAATATCTTGTGTAGTAATACACATCACATGCTCCTATTCCACCGAACCCTATTCGGGAAGAGATAAACCATCTAGTTAGAAGCCATTAAGCATTATTTAGTGAAACATATGTGAAGCCATAGTAAACCCTAACTTATAGCAACACTTTGACCATCATTCTTTGATATGATACCCATAATCAACCATAGTAATGAATTGCTAATACTTGCTATGTATAGACCAATTCTATTTAACAATCCAACTAGTTCCTATTAGAGAACTAAATGAATCTAATAAGTAAACCCTAGAAGCCATAGCCCCTAATTATAGTAGTTCTTGTTCTTATTTAACCTATTCTTCAAAAGTTATTCTTTTGAAGCACAAATGTCAATCAAACCTTAGAAGCCCTAATCCTTCTTTGAAATACTCATTGTTTCTTAAACAACATGTTCTTCAAAAGTTATTCTTTTGAAGTATAGTATAAGTAATCATCAACCATGTTCTATAGAACTTAAAATTGACAACTGTTCTTTATACATTATTTCACCACTATTCCTTACGTGTATGATTGTTATGATGTCTTATATCACTTGGTTATGATGCTAATATAACCAAACCCTAATAAGAACCTTGTTTGAGAACCATTCTAAAAGCGCAACCAACCCTAAAGAAATCTTTACAACTCATCAATCTTAAATCATCGGGATCGAGGTTACACTCGGGACGATTGCATCTTATACTATGCATTATAGCATCTTTGCCAGCTTCTTTAAACATTGTCCTTACCTGGACGATGATGGTATTTCAGCATTTGGAGTTCTCACGTATCGAAGCTTTTGCTCGCATAATCTTGCGGTCAAGAAAGGCAAGTTCATCGCTTGCTCATGTCATTTGATTATTTGTATCAAACTATATGCAAAGTACTATACTTATCACTCATGCATTGAAAAGCAAAGTATTATTTTACAATTATGAATATGACTATGTGGTGGGCAATGGAACCATGGTATGTGTTGATATGGTGGAGGTTCCATTGCAATGGGTTATATCACCCTAGGATTAATTACCAATGCCGTCCAGTGATTCTAGCGCCGTACAAACCGCGTTGACCATGAGATCTATAATGGCTGCAGGGAAGCCAGCCGTATCTTTTCCCTTCTGCACGCCAACGGATTGGTAGAGCCGGTGGGGTGTTGGAGGCACTGCCGCAATAGGTTGGGAAATCCTTTTAAATCCCCATCCATTAGTGATGATAAGCTCTACCATCTACGAGGGATTGTCCGGAGTACACCGTGAGTAAAGCCGTATTATCGGGGGAAGTCTACTGGGGGTGTACGGTTGGACAAAAGGGTGGGTTTGCAGTCACGGAGAAGGCGGTGTGGGCTTGGATCTTACACCTGGCCTCACACCAAAGGAAGTGTGGACGAGCATGCTACTCGGTTGGCAACAAGGATAAGTTCTCTTATGGGAAAAGTAACGCACCTCTGCGAGAGGATACCGAATTGTGACTCGTCACTCCCTGTTCCGGAAGGGAACTCGCGAACGCGGGCAGAAAGGAACTCCACGAAGTTCGTTCAACCTGTGAAGACTGACGGGCATAGTTTTCAGAATAAAATAAACCTTTTGAAGAAATGTTTATGAAAACTTCCATTGGCCTATGACTTTCTGGTCTATGGCTGTAGCTAGTGCATGATACACCTATTTCCTAATATGAACTTGTTGAGTACGCTCGTACTCATCCCACTCTTAAATCCCCTGCTTAGCTATGGAGGCACCGAAGGAGAATCTACCGTGGAACTCGAAGACAAAGGAGTCAACTGCAACAAGATGAAGGATCCAATCAAAGAAGTCAATGGAGTCAACTTCTGCATCAGCTAGAGTAGAAACTTAGACTATTAATAGAAGGGAACCTTTCCCTAATCCTAGCATTTAAGTAGCTAGAATTCTGTAGTAAGCCAGATATCTCTAAAAGCTTGAGTTAGCAATAGCTTAGACTACGAGTTGTTCTTCTGGAGCTTTATTTGAAGTTTTACCTCACTGTAAAGTAGGAGGCTGTGTTGATCTTCTGTAACAGCTTGTGTATCCTTCTATAGACATACCTTGGACTCGCATATGTTTCTGTTGTACCACTGCGAGAGATGTAATATGAGTGGAACGGTGTTTCACTTGTGTTATGTCGGCGACTTGTGTACTACACCATGCAGTGGTACGCTGGGTCACCACAGCTGGTATCAGAGCAAATGCTTTGACCCTAGGATTAAAACCCTTTAAAGGAGACCTATAGGTTTGGTAGTGTCTATAGGAAGTATCTTAGTTAAATCAACCATTCTTATGACTTGAGATGGGTATTCACTTGAGAATAATCCTGACACACTTGAGTCAATCTTTCTTATCTATTTTCGTAAGTAAAGTTAATTAGTTATCTTGCTTCATTCCAAATAATTAGAACACCATTGAAGCCTAAGATAATGGGTGGTAGTAGACCACAGTTGGTATACAATACATGGTAGTCCAAAGAGAGGATACAACCATAAGGAAGATATCCTAGTGGAAGAAGTATACCAATGCTCGTTATGGTTATGTAGGAGTCATTTAAAATGTCAAATACCTGATGATAACTAAAGGAGATAAGTTATGTAAGGTAGTATAGGTCTATGATGAGTCAATCATAGGAGGTAAGGAAGAGTGATAGGAGTATTTAAGTCTACTTTCCATGGTAGAGTTGGTAATCATATATGATTCACTTGAGAATCATGATGTGAGGGAGGAGAACATCATAAGTGAGTTAACAGAAGTATGATGAGGAGTAGGATTTAAGGAATAGTTCGAAAGCGCTTAGGCCATAAAATCCTAATAACTGTACCAAGTATGTTAGAACCATAGTCCTTAAGATTAAGAAGTCTTATTTAAAGCATATCACATACAGAAATCATGGAGTTATAGGTGGTATATTTTAAACAATCATGTGTTTAGAGTAGACATGTTAGAACTAATTGTATTATAGGAAGTAGTCCTCAATAGCACATATATATGGTATCATATTTTGTTAGTACTTCCAAAGAAAACTAGGTTAATTTCAACTATCCTAGGCCATTTTGTTTCAAGTTGTCTCATTGCAAATGTGCAATTAAGATAAATGTTGAGACAAATAGTAGAAATTCACGTATTCGTGCTAAGTATCACAACCTAAACCTATCTTATGTGGTGTTATATACTACACATCTGATCCTGATGTTTAGGGATGTCTTACCCAATTATTATATTCAGGCATATAAGGATGTGTATTATAAGCACAAAGCTGGATTTTCTTGGATTTTCTTGAATCTTCATTGATTGACTAGATCCATACATGAAGTTTGACTTTGATATGCAAATGCATGTTGCAATATCAAGCTCTTACTTGATGTTATAGGTCTAGAGGGTAAAGGTATTCGTGTGAGGAAGTGACGAATTCTGAAGATTTTGAAGTCAAGATGATGGTTCACTTAAAGAAGAAGTCAAATTGTGGGAAGTAACCACAATACTCTAGAGGAAGGACCAATCAAACTCACTTTTATCCTTAATCAAGGAGTATTTCAACATGGAAGTACCATGAAAGTGAGAAAAATAGTGAATATGGAGCAATAGAAGTAGAGCCATATTCCTTATGGAAGAAGGGAATGCAAGTGAAGTCACTTACAATACTATTTTCATAGTGTCAACAAGTGGTTTCTTGCAAAACAAACCCTGGAAGAAGGAAAATAGACAAGTGAAGTCGTAGCTGGTATAATAAGACCGCAGCTGATATAGGATAACCATGAAGAGAAAGAATGTTAAGTGAGGTATATCTTGACTAAGACTATGTAAGTAGCCACAGCTGGTAGGTAGATATTACCTAAAACCATAACATAGTCACAGCCGGTATCCAATAAGTCACATCTGGTACTAGGTAGTCTGCAGCTGGTACCAGATAGCCCACAGCCTGAACATTTCTTTACCCTAAAAGAAAGGGGATTCCGCAGCTAATATTTCACAGCTGGTATCTCGTGGTTGGTAAATATTTAGTCAGAGGATTCATAATGGATACCCACAACTGTGTGGATACATCACAAATAATTCTTCATGAGATTTTTTTTTTTAAAAAAGGTACAACATATAAACCAGACTTAAACCAACTACCTAACCTTGGAGTTTAATGATTATAAGAAAAGATCATTAGTAAACTCCAAGGGGGAGAGGAAGGCTGAAGGAGAAGTATTTAAATAATATTTGGAGTATGATGGACCAGGAAGAAGGTCTGAACTGAGAGGAAGTTCGATCTTATTTTAATAAGGTTGTTGGGAACTACCCATATAAAAGTACTCTCAGGAGGTTGTTAGACCAGAAGCCGAGGTTCATATCTCGAGGTAGTAAGGGTTAGACCTTAACTTGAGTGGGTAATTGTAATTACTCGAAACCAAGAGAACTCAAGTAAGTCTAAGATAATGAAGTTGGATGAAGAAGTTATCGGAGGACAATCAAAATCTAAGAAAACAAAAGACTGAAGAGTTGGACCATACTATAACATAAGCCTAGTAGAAAGATTCCTTTCATGGAACCTAAAGAAACCAAAAGGAAGATAACTAGTATAAACTAGAGGCCATGATTGGATGGACTAAATGAGTCTAATCCATTCGTAGGACTAAGCAACCAGGACCATGCCTATTGTAAATACCTTACTAAGTACCATTACTTTCGTTATGGTAGTAAGGAAAAACAGTACCCTACCTTAAACCAATCCTTTAGACTTAAGGTTTGGGCACCGCAGCTGGATTATCGCAGCTGGTAGAACCAAGTTTGAGTACCTAGATAGGAAGCTATCACCACAACCTTTAGTAAAGCCCATTAGCATAAGAAGCTGTCCTAATCCAAGGATCTTTGAAGAATAAGACTAGAAGTTTTGAATGTTAGAAGGAAATCCTAGAATTAAAAGGAAGTATCAGTGCCAGACATCAGAAGACTACAGGAAGAATATGGATAAGGGATATATCCAATTATATCTAATGAGATCACCATGGAGCTTGAAAGAGATCGTGATCGGTTCAAGTCAGTTCCACATTCCGAAACGTGAGAGCGTTCGAACTTCGGGACGAAGTTCGCTTTAAGGGGGAGAGGCTGTAATATCCCGGGTTTAGAGGCAAGAAAAAGAGAGAACACGAGAGTGTGCACCGCATTCATGCATAGAAAATCCGGGGATTTTCGCGCGTTCATCTAAAACACAAAGTGATCGAGGTTTCTCTTGTGTCGATGGAATTGATGTGTGTCATCCACACAAGTGCGATAAATTTCGACATGACCTTTGTTGATTTATTATATTTTCAAGGGAAGCAGTTTGAATTCAAATTCAAATATGGAAGACAGAATTCAAACAAGATCTTGAATTGGAATTTGAATTCTAAACAATTATATAAATGCAAAGTAACAATAAATACAAATGAGAAACAAATATTACAAATAACAGTTCACATAAATATTATTACAACACTTATTATAATATTACAAGTTACACAAGAAATATGAGAATACAAAATGGAAAATTACAAAATAATGAAAAGAAAACCCTAAGACTAAATCTTCATCTTCTCAATCCTTAGTCTTCATTTACTGCAAAAGAAAAATAAAACAAAGACAAAAGGAAAACAAATTGTTATGGTTAAAATGTCGCCATCATCAAAGATGAGGCATTTTGATATTGGAACTCGACTACTAGATATTAGAAACTTGTTCTAATATCTAAATTGTGGATTAGAGGGATCAATTTCAGTTTATAGGCAGCTTTGGGAATTATGTATCATCTCTGGATCATAAGAGGGATCAATGTATCATTCTATATCATTTGGCATCAATGAGCAAATAGGCAACAGGGACAAGTAACAACATTTGATCCATGTCAAATAAGAGAAAAGGGCAACAATATTTGATCCACTTATTTTAGGCAACAAAGGCAACCAATTAATCCCTCTAACCTAGCCAAGTTCCTATTTAAACAAGCCCACATGATTTAAATAAAGTAATTCACCATTGACATTAGATGGTCAAGATGAATGATCATTAGCCACACAATTTAATCCCACAGGTTATAATGCAAAGCTCACATGTAGCAGATCCATAAGAATTAACATTTGGCAGTACCAAAATAAGGCAAAGCATGGATAAAGATCAATCAGCCATAGCTTGTGGAGGAGGAGAAGAAAGGGAACTTGTTCTCTTGCACTAGAGGAAAAGCATGCCAACCTAGGAACTTGTACAATCACATGATGTCACTGTAAGCAGCTCACACACACATACAACTGTGTGTTGTCACTCCCACAGCCAACATCCCAGCACTATATAAATAGCACAGCCACAACAAGTCAAACCATTTGAGCTCTCCAGCAAATTCATTCCAGCCATAGAACATCATCAGTAGCTATAGAACAGCAAGAACAAATCCACTAGATAAACCACTGAAATCATCAGATAGATCATATGAAGCAGATCAAGAAGCAAGAAGGAGAAGGCATGCTACAAGAAGCAGCATATCTCAGTAGCCAGAAGAACCAGCTAACAAGCTACAAAGTGCATCAGGTAGACACCAATAATAGGATGAGTAGATCAGGTAGCATCTGTTCTTAGTTTTGCATGAGCACATCAATAAGGGGAAAAAGGGAAATAATACACACACAACCAATCCAACTAACCTTCCACTAGATTTTCATCAAGGAGGATTGGAAGGATTTATTCTTTTCAGATCTGGCATAGAAGTGCTATGCCCAGTTCATCATAGAGAATTTTATAAAACCATAAATAGTATATCTGTTCTTATCAAAAAGTTGTGCCTCAGCCTTTGCATCACGAGCGGGGTCAATGAATCAAGCAACAGCATCTGTTCTTATAAATCTTTACACAGCACAGTTTTCCTTAACAAATCTACAATCTCCAGGAATTACTTGGGGTCCAGAAAATAAGTTCCAGGCCAACCAAGTAGAACCCCCAAGTAGCAGCAGTAGTAAACCCATCAGGGGATGACCACATAGTTAACCTTGCTCCACACATAATGAATCACAGACCATTAATGGATCATCTCAAATCTCCAGTAAAATTATCACAAATATGCATACAAGCTCAACCACAATTCATCAAGTAAATAATCCACCTTCATGTATCAGTACTTGTGTCTGAACTGAACAGGAGTCTACACAAAAATATAACTGAATTCATCCAATTAACTACTGTCATGTGGACAGTACAACCCAACAAATAGCCACACACACTTGCAATTCATACCAAATGAATTCAAATCATTTCCCTAGTTAATCTAGCTAGGAATCATTGCTTGCATCGATTCACTGTCTTATTAAATAGCTACAAGCAAATATCATACCAGCAGCATAATCCTTTAATCATAGATAGTGTTGTCTATAGAAATCATAGATCATCAGTGACATAATTATACAGGCTGGGATGATTCATTTATCCAAGTTGAGGCCTTGGATCAAGCACAAGACACTAGATAATTTAACAGAAATAGCATTTGATAATCACCATGAACATGCAGCGATCGGGTTAAGCACACCCAAATGTTTGGCCAACAAATCCATAGCCATATAGAATACTGAGAGACAGAGAGAGAGGGAAAGAGGGTATGAGTAGCTCACAGTGTGATAGAGGAGTAGTCGTAGCGGTTGACACCGGGGTTGCGTCGGCGACGCCGTCCTGCCGGCGTCGAGGTCGAGGATGCCGTGAGGACAGCGATAGCACCACCAGTACACCGACGCTGAGGTTGCGTCTATAGCGTCCATCGAGGTCGAGGTCGAGTCATCCACCAGTAGCCACCACCAGTTCATCTCATGACAGCAGCCGCATCACATCACCACCCCACCATCGTCACACAGAGGAGATTGACGCGGGGAACCGGGGGAGGTCGGTGGCGTCGGGCGGTCGAGCGAGGGCTCGAGGCCGGCGACGGGGAAGCAGCAAGGAGGCGATGGGGTTGGGGAAGAAGGACCACAAGGTGGCGCTAGGGCAGCAACAGCTCACCGGAGTCTGAAGGGACCGGCGGCGGCCAGACTAGCCGCCGATGTCCGGCTAGGGTTTCGGGGTCGAGGCGACCGCTAGAGACAACAGCGGCCAAATCAACCTAGGGGAGGTGGTAGAGTTCGTCGAGGAGAGCAAAAGCCCCATCACACCGGTGCCTGGGTTGGTCAGGAGCGGCCGGGGGCGAGCGGCGCCGCCGCGGGGGCGTGGTGGTCGCGAGAGAGAAGAAAGGTGAGGGCCGTGACGTGTGCGTGAGTGAGAGAGAGGGTGAGGTAGAGAGTGGGGGTTGGGTTGGGTTAGACCCAACCGACCCGGGCCAGGTTTGGGCCAAATCAATTGGGCCAGCCCAACAGACCACTTGGTCTATTTTTAATCTTATTATTATTTTTATTGGTTATTTTTTTTGAGAAATCTTTTAAACATTTAAGAAATAAAAAGAAAACAATAAATAGAATTGAGTATCATAAAATGACCTCTATAAATAAAATAGAAAACAAATACTTAAAGTTTGAAAGAACAACAATATGAATTTCCTCTAAAATTTTAGAAGACAAATTTTAAATCTTAAACTATTAAAACCTAAAAACTAAGTAGATAAATTCTTGTTTCAATTCTTCACATGAAGAAAACATTAAATATTACTTCACCTTAAGATGCCATATAAAACAACAAATATTTCTTGATGATTATGTTTAATCATATGAAAATCCTAATTGATAAATACTTCAACTATTAATTAAAATCCTAAACCCTAATAGTATTTATCATATTTTATTAAGTCTTTTAAAAGTAATATAATGTTAAACTCATTATTGTTTCTATTTCAAAGTTATTAATGATTTCAAATCTATTAAGAATTCTTATTTTAAGAATTGTAACACAAATTAAAAACCTAGTTCTAATATAAGTAAGAACTTTGGTTCCATTATTTTATGTGATCATTCCATATTAGAACCAACTCTAAAATTCTAGTTGTTTATCTCATATAATTATCTGAATTTCACCTATACTCATAGAACCCTAATTAACAACAAATGAATCCATGTTTGTGATCTACTAAAATAAAACCAATTCACATGTGATCATTATCTCATGTCTTTGCTTTCTAATTAAACCTATGTGATCCACCAGTGTCACTTAGGAGCAAACCCTAGCTTGATAATATGTTAGCACCATTGATCATCAATCCTAAATACCACACCATTGGAATCCTCCTAAACCATCAAACCCTAGAAGAACCAGGGAGATCAACCCTAGTACCAATATCGTGTGTAGTAATACACATCACATGCTCCTATTCCACTGAACCCTATTCAGGAAGAGATAAACCATCTAGTTAGAAGCCATTAAGCATTATTTAGTGAAACATATGTGAAGCCATAGTAAACCCTAACTTATAGCAACACTTTGACCATCATTCTTTGATATGATACCCATAATCAACCATAGTAATGAATTGCTAATACTTGCTATGTATAGACCAATTCTATTTAACAATCCAACTAGTTCCTATTAGAGAACTAAATGAATCTAATAAGTAAACCCTAGAAGCCATAGCCCCTAATTATAGTAGTTCTTGTTCTTATTTAACTCTGTTCTTCAAAAGTTATTCTTTTGAAGCACAAATGTCAATCAAACCTTAGAAGCCCTAATCCTTCTTTGAAATACTCATTGTTTCTTAAACAACATGTTCTTCAAAAGTTATTCTTTTGAAGTATAGTATAAGTAATCATCAACCATGTTCTATAGAACTTAAAATCGACAACTGTTCTTTCTACATTATTTCACCACTATTCCTTACGTGTATGATTGTTATGATGTCTTATATCACTTGGTTATGATGCTAATATAACCAAACCCTAATAAGAACCTTGTTTGAGAACCATTCTAAAAGCGCAACCAACCCTAAAGAAATCTTTACAACTCATCAATCTTAAATCATCGGGATCAGGTTACACTCGGGACGATTGCATCTCATACTATGCATTATAGCATCTTTGCCAGTTCTTTAAACATTGTCCTTACTGGACGATGATGGTATTTCAGCATTTGGAGTTCTCACGTATCGAAGCTTTTGCCGCATAATCTTGCGATCAAGAAAGGCAAGTTCATCGCTTGCTCATGTCATTTGATTATGTGTATCAAACTATATGCAAAGTACTATACTTATCACTCATGCATTGAAAAGCAAAGTATTATTTTACAATTATGAATATGACTATGTGGTGGGCAATGGAACCATGGTATGTGTTGATATGGTGGAGGTTCCATTGCAATGGGTTATATCACCCTAGGATTAATTACCAATGCCGTCCAGATGATTCTAGCGCCGTACAAACCGCGTTGACCATGAGATCTATAATGGCTCTGGGGAAGCCAGCCGTATCTTTTCCCTTCTGCACGCCAACGGATTGGTAGAGCCGGTGGGGTGTTGGAGGCACTGCCGCAATAGGTTGGGAAATCCTTTTAAATCCCCATCGATTAGTGATGATAAGCTCTACCATCTATGAGGGATTGTCCGGAGTACACCGTGAGTAAAGCCGTATTATCGGGGGAGTCTACTGGGGGGTGTACGGTTGGACAAAAGGGTGGGTTTGCGGTCGCGGAGAAGGCGGTGTGGGCTTGGATCTTACACCGGCCTCACACCAAAGGAAGTGTGGACGAGCATGCTACTCGGTTGGCAACAAGGATAAGTTCTCTTATGGGAAAAGTAACGCACCTCCGCGAGAGGATACTCGAATTGTGACTCGTCACTCCCTGTTCGGGAAGGGAACCGCGAACGCGGCAGGAAAGGAACTCCACGAAGTTCCGTTCAACCTGTGAAGACCGACGGGCATAGTTTTCGGAATAAAATAAACCTTTTGAAGAAATGTTTATGAAAACTTGCATTGGCCTATGACTTTCCGGTCTATGGCCGTAGCTAGTGCATGATACACCTATTTCCTAATATGAACTTGTTGAGTACGCTCGTACTCATCCCACTCTTAAATCCCCTGCTTAGCTATGGAGGCACCGAAGGAGAATCTACCATGGAACTCGAAGACAAAGGAGTCAACTGCAACAAGATGAAGGATCCAATCAAATAAGTCAATGGAGTCAACTTCTGCATCAGCTAGAGTAGAAACTTAGACTATTAATAGAAGGGAACCTTTCCCTAATCCTAGCATTTAAGTAGCTAGAATTCTGTAGTAAGCCTGATATCTCTAAAAGCTTGAGTTAGCAATAGCTTAGACTACGAGTCGTTCTTCTGGAGCTTTATTTGAAGTTTTACCTCACTGTAAAGTAGGAGGCTGCGTTGATCTTCTGTAACAGCTTGTGTATCCTTCTATAGACATACCTTGGACTCGCATATGTTTCTGTTGTACCACTCTGAGAGATGTAATATGAGTGGAACGGTGTTTCACTTGTGTTATGTCAGCGACTTGTGTACTACACCATGCAGTGGTACGCTGGGTCACCACACGGGTACTCTAACCCCCTTGCCAGACAACCTTCAAAGAGCGGCTCCCATTTTATTTTTATTTTGTGTGGCACTCCTTCCAACCTTTCTTTCACAAACCATGGCTAACCGAATCCTCGGGTGCCTGCCAACAATCTCATACCATGAAGGAGTGCCTTTTTATTTTAGTTTTATTATGATGACACTCCCCCAACCTTTGCTTACACAAGCCATGGCTAACTGAATCCTTCGGGTGCCATCCATCAATCACATACCATGGAGGAGTGTCTATTTAGTTTAATTAATTCGGGACTGGGAATCCCATTGCCAGCTCTTTTTGCAAAATTATTGGATAAGCGGATGAAGCCACTAGTCCATTGGTGAAAGTTGCCCAACAAGATTGAAAGATAAAACACCACATACTTCCTTATGAGCTATAAAACATTGACACAAATAAGAGATAGTATATTTTGAATTGTTTAAAGGTAGCACACGAAGTATTTACTTGGAATGGCAGAAAATACCATGTAGTAGGTAGATATGATGGACACAAATGGCATAGGTTTGGGTTTAGGTTTGGATGCACGAGAAGTATTTCCTCTCAGTACAGGTCTTTGGCTAGCAAGGTTAATTAGCAAGCATAAGAGTCGAGGGAAACAAACAAATATACATGTGATAGAAACAATCATGCATCTTCCTTATAAGCACAAACAATTTTAACTTCAGAATAATAAGCTATGAGCTAACAAGAAAGAAAGACAATGAAACAACTACATGTATTTCTCTTTTCTACTTAAACCTCAAAGTGTTGTTGCTATTGACCAATGCTAAGTTTGCCAAAACCAAATAGATTTATTCAACGCTACCAAAGTGATACCAATACTAACAACAAGGTAAATCATATAATAGAGATTGCAAACTAAAATAAGATGTGCAATATGTAAATGATAAGACTTCTCATTAATATTCCATAACGATAACTCACACCAAGGGATACATAGATAACCAACTAAAGGAGAGATACTTCCAAACTGCAAACCATCTTATGATAACTTCCCTACTCATGATATGACACTACTTGACAATAAAAAGTAAAAGGTGGTGATGATGTGATACCACGGCACTCCCCCAAGCTTGGAACAAACCAAGGGGATGCCAATACCGATGATGAATTACTCCTTCGGCGATGGTGGTGATGAACTCCTCCCGCGCTTCTTACGGATCTCCTTCAGCTTCGGTTTCTCGGCTTGGCAATTCCGCACTAAGACTCGAAGAGATTCATTGTTATCCGAAGTTGGCGATGATGACCTTGTGATGTGAATCGAGTGGTATTCCAGCATTCTACGGAGACGGCAATTCTCCTCCTGGAGTATCTCCACTTCTCTTCTTAGAGCCCGATATTGATCACAAAACTCATCGGTAGTCCGTAGAGCTTCTTCCAACACAGGGAAGGAGTCGAGGCTAAGAGCGGGTGGTAAGGGTCCCTGCAAGTTATGCGGAAAAGAACGTCGAGTGTCAACAGATCCCACCAAGATTTGCTTGCTCCCAACGGCTTGCTGCTCTTGTTTTGATGGCACCCTCTTCACTTCTTCCTCCGAAAGCCCCTTGCCCTTGTTGTTGGAGGCCATGGTGCTTCTAGACCGAAAACAGATCCTGGCAGAAACAGCTCAAAACAAAACACGTCGAGAAAATGATATACGGACCTCCAGGGGTCCGGGGGATTATATAGCAAAAAAATTCACGACAAAAGGAAAGTACCAGGTCGAACCAGAGTCGGAAAGGGGTGACGAGGCGGCCAGCTCATAGGGCGGCGCGGGCCCAGGCCAGGCCGCGCCGGCCTATGGTGGCACGCCCTCGTGTGTCTTTTCCACTCCGTTTCGATCTCATAATTTTTCATATTTTCCAAAAATAGCAAAAATATTGTTCGGAAGGTAAATTACGAAACTTTCATTACCAGTACTGTTACCTATTCAAAGTCGAGTTCTGGCGGACTGTCAACTTGTCCTTTGATGAAAGCCTCCGGTGTTTCCACTCGAATAATATCAACATCAACATTATAAGAATCACCTGAGATATAATGCTTGAGTCTTTGTCCATTTACCACTTGTGTGGCATTGCCTTGGAGAGAGCTAATTTTAATTGCTCCTGAACGATACATCTCCTCAACAACATATGGTCCTTCCCATTTCGAGAGTAATTTCCCTGCAAAGAATCTAAGACGAGACCGATACAATAGGACTTTATCCCCAATATTAAACTCTCTTTTGATAATCCTTCTATCATGACATTTTTTAACTTTCTCTTTAAAGAGTTTAGCATTTTCATAAGCTTCACTTCTCCATTCATCTAGAGAACTCAATTGCAACAACCTCTTATTGCCGGCAAGTTTAGGATCTTTATTTAATTCTCTAACAGCCCAATAAGCTTTGTGTTCTAGTTCTAAAGGTAAATGACAAGCTTTCCCATAAACCATTTTATAAGGTAACATTCCCATGGGATTTTTATAAGCAGTTCTATAAGCCCATAGTGCATCCTTCAATTTACTAGCCCAATTCTTTCTAGTTTTATTAACAGTCTTTTGCAAGATAGATTTAATCTCTCTATTTGATAATTCTACTTGCCCACTAGTTTGAGGATGATAAGCGGAAGCAATTCTATGATTAATACCATATTTAGCAAGAGTTTTTCTAAAACCACCATGAATAAAATGAGAACCTCCATCAGTCATAATATATCTAGGAACTCCAAATCTAGGAAAAATAACATCTAAGAGCATTCTTAAAGAGGTCTCACCATCAACACTTTTTGTAGGTATGGCTTCCACCCATTTAGTAACATAATCAACAGCAACAAGTATATGAGTGTTACCTTCTGAAGAGGGAAAAGGTCCCATGAAGTCAAATCCCCAACAATCGAACGGTTCAATAACAAGAGTATAATTCATCGGCATTTCATTGCGTCTGGAGATATTACCAACCCTTTGGCATTCATCACAAGATAAAATAAACTTTCTTGCATCTTTGAAGAGAGTTGGCCAATAAAAACCTGATTGCAGAACCTTTTGCGCGGTTCTTTCTCCGGCGTGATGTCCTCCATAAGCACTACCATGACATTTACTCAATATCTCTTGTTGTTCATATTCGGGAACACATCTTCGCAGAATACCATCCACTCCTTCTTTATATAAGTGTGGGTCATCCCGAAATAATGCCTCAAGTCATAAAAGAATTTCCTCCTTTGCTGAGCTGAAAAGGTTGGAGGCAAATACTTGGAAACAATAAAGTTAGCATAATCAGCATACTAAGGACTGTCTCGCGAACTTACCTTTATTGCAGCCAATTGTTCATTTGGAAAACTATCATTAACAGGAACAGGATCATAAGCAATATTTTCCAATCTAGACAAATTATCGACAACAGGATTATCGAGCACCTTTCCTATCTACAATATGTAAATCAAATTCTTGCAACAGAAGTACCCATCTAATAAGCCTTGGCTTAGCATCTTTCTTTTGCATAAGGTATCTGATTGCAGCATGATCAGTATGTATAGTAACTTTTGAATCGACAATATAAGATCTAAATTTATCACAAGCAAAGAGTACAGCTAACAATTCCTTTTCAGTAGTAGCATAATTTCTTTGAGCAGCATCAAGGGTTTTACTAGCATAATGAATAACATTCAATTTCTTATTTACTCGCTGTCCAAGAACAGCGCCTACAGCAAAATCAAGAGCATCACACATAATTTCAAATGGTAAATTCCAATCAGGAGGTTCAACTATAGGAGCAGTTGTTAAGGCTTTCTTTAGAGTTTCAAACGCTTCCTTACAATCATCATCAAAAACAAAAGGTACATCTTTTTGAAGAAGATTAGTAAGAGGCTTTGAAATCTTGGAGAAATCTTTAATAAACCTCCTATAAAACCCAGCATGACCAAGAACACTACGAATACCTTTAACATCCCTAGGATAGGGCATCTTCTCAATTGATTCAACTTTAGCTCTATCAACTTCAATACCTCTCTCGGAAATTTTATGTCCCAATACAATTCCTTCATTAACCATAAAGTGGCATTTCTCCCAATTAAGAACAAGGTTAGTTTCTTCACATCTCTCGCAAAACTTTATCAAGGTTCCGCAAGCAATTATCAAAAGAATTCCCATAGACGAGAAAAATCATCCATGAATACCTCTACAATACTCTCACAAAAACCATGAAAAATAGCAGACATGCATCTTTGAAAAGTAGCAGGAGCATTACATAAACCAAAAGGCATACGTTTATAAGCATAAGTTCCATAGGGACAAGTGAAAGTGGTTTTCTCTTGATCCTTAGTTTTAACAGCAATTTGTGAAAATCCAGAATAACCATCAAGAAAACAAAAATGAGTATTTTTAGATAACCTTTCTAACATTTGATCAATAAAAGGCAAAGGGTAATGATCTTTTTTAGTAACTTTATTAACTTTTCGATAATCAATGCACATTCTATACCCTACAACTACTCTTTGAGGTATGAGCTCATCATTATCATTAGGCACAACGAGTCATTCCTCCTTTCTTATGAACACAATGCACATGACTAACCCATCTACTATCGACAATAGGATATATAATACCAAGCTTCAAGAAGTCGTAATACCTCATTTCTTACCACATCCTTCATCTTAGGAATTAGACGACGCTGAGGTTCAACAATAGGCTTCGCATAATCTTCCATATTAATGGCGTGTTGGCAAATAGAGGGAGAAATCCCCTTCAAATCATCAAGAGTGTAGCCAATAGCACCTCGGTGTTTCTTCAATATTTCCAATAGCCTTTCTTCTTCAAACTCTGTAAGTTTAGAACTAATAATAATAGGATATATTTTCTTATCATCAATATGAGCATATTTAAGATTATCAGGCAGAGGTTTTAAATCAAAGACAGGATCTTCCTTTGGTGGCGGTGTTGTACCCAGATCTTCCACCGGTAAATCATGCTTAAGAATATGTTGGCGGAGAAAAATGTCCTCAAGCTCATCTCTTTCTTTCCTAAAAACTTCACTCTCGCTATTCTCCAAATGTTGCTGCAAAGGATTATTAGGAACAAGAACAATAGATGCACACTGTTCCATTTTAAAATCATTACTAGGCAAATCAGCTTTATAAGGAGTTTTGGTAAATTTAGAGAAGTTAAACTCATATGATTCACCAGCAAATTTAGTCAAAATTTTCTCTTTCTTGCAATCTATAATTGCTCCACAAGTATTTAGAAAAGTTCTACCAAAAATGATAGGACAATAATCACTAGCAGCAGAACCAAGTACCAAAAAGTCAGCAGGATATTTAATCTTACCACATAGAACTTCCACATCTCGAACAATACCAATTGGAGAAATAGTTTCTCTATTAGCCAGCTGAATAACCACATCAATATCTTCAAGTTCACAAGAACCAATTTCGTGCATAATCTCCGTATAAAGCTCATAAGGAATAGCACTAATACTTGCACCAATATCACATAAACCATAATAGCAATGATCACCAATTCTAACAGATAGCATAGGAACACTAGCTTGTTTGGGTTTATTAGGATGTGAAACAATATTACAAGCATCTTCACAGAAAATAATATGACCATCCTCCAAATTTTCAGTCACAAGATCTTTAACTATTGCAACAGCAGGTTCAACTTTTATTTGTTCTTCAGGTTCTATAGGTTTCTTTTCACTTTTATGAACCGCACTATTTATAACAGAGTACTCCTTCATTTTAGCAGGAAAAGGAGTTTTTTCAATATAAGCTTCAGGAATAACATGATCAACAGTTTCAACTACAACGCATTGATTAATAGATGAATCTATTTTATCTTTATACGGTTCATGATACTTATCAAAATTCTTCTTAGGCAATTCATAATGAGAGGCAAAAGCTTTATAAAGATTTGCAGCAACTTGAGAATCAAGACCATAAGTAGCACTCATATTACGAAATTTATCAGTATCCATAAAAGCTTCAATGCATTTGTGTTATCACCAGAATTTGACCGGATCAGAGGTGGGCCGCGATCAAGATTGGGCTTGAAGAATATACATGGAAGAAATACGTGAACCGGCCTTGTACAAGAAAGTTTGGGCTAGTTTGCCCGTGTATCTGTAAATATAGTAGGATACGTTTCGGTTAGTTAGAATTTGGCTCGTGCACGGTTGGGATTACTCCCACGTTAGAAAGTCTACGGACTATAAATATGTATCTAGGGTTATTGAGAAAAACAACAATCACGTTCATCAGAAACCAATCTTGGCGCATCGCCGACCCCTTGTTTCGAGGGTTTCTTCCGGGTAAGCATCATGCTGCCTAGATCGCATCTTGCGATCTAGGCAGTATACGTTTATTCGTCGTTCATGCGTTGCTCGTACTGAAGCCTTTTTGATGGCGAGCAACGTAGTTATCGTAGACGTGTTAGGGTTAGCATTGTTTTCATCGTATCACATGCTTTCATTCATGCAACCCTTAGACGTCTAGTCGTCCTTACACCTTTCTTAGGTGTAAGGGCGGCACCTTGCTTGATCATTGTTTAGTAGATCCGATCCGTTACGATCACCCCTTGTTCTTCAAGGATTAGTTTAATATCTGCATAGTTAGGCCTTACAAACGGGTTGAATGATCCAGTGGCACGTAGGGTGTAGTTTGCTAACCCTAGACAAGATGTTCCGGGGATCAACTTAATGTTGATTTTTAGGCCATGCCTAGGGTCGGTTTATTATCACCGTGCGTTGCTGCCAGGCTCAATCACGAGTAGGATGTTCCGATTATGTGGTGAAAACCCTAGATCGTCGTAGGTCGTTTTAGCTATATATCGATCAAGCAGGACCACCATGTGATCGTAAACCTCATACGAACCATGGGTGTATCGGCTCCTTGAGCCGATTCACAGGAAAACCTGAGAGCCGATCGAGGCTCGTATTTAATGTTTACGTGTATGCCATGCAGGAAACTAAGCGAAGCAAATTCATCACCTTCCCGATCGGGTATAGATCGGGTGGCACGCCCTTGCACCAGCATCGGGACGTGTGTACCAGGAGCTTTGCGGGCCGTCGCTCGGAGGGACCAGGGCCAGCCGCAGCCCTAGGTTGTTCCCGGCTCTTCGTGTTGCCAGCCGTAGCTCGCCGGTGGGTTTCGGACGCCAACACATTCTGGCACGCCCGGTGGGACAGTCTTCGACATCAACTGCGTCGCCATCTACATCTGAGATGGCGGAAGGTACTCCAGTCACGTACGAGGATCTGCCCGAGGAGCTCAAGAAGAAGTATGACGATGTCAAAGCTATCCTCGAAGCCGACCTCATCGGCTCTTTCCACAGGACCCGCTCACACGGCATCAGGTGGAGAGGGTTCACACCTGAAGCGCGCTCGATGGAGTGGACCTCGTCCACCCCTTCGGAAGAACGCACCAGGTCCTTGCGTCGGGAGATCAATTTCATGGTAGCTCATTCGCTACACCGCCACTCGAGAGCTTGGTGAACACTTTGGAGCGTGTCGCCCTTCGGGTGCTCCATGAAATCTTGAAGCATCGGTACTCTCCGTCGGGACCTGCTCTAGGGACTCACCAAGGAGAGCTACCACTCCGCAGGCCAACCACCGCCGCCGTTCGCACCGGCAGACACCGGAGGTGCCGAGTACACCGGCATTCGTTGTCTACAAGATCGGTGGCGATCCTAGCGATTACCAGTTCTTGTACGAGGCGCCTAAGGAGATCCCTCACGGATACACGTGCACATACGTGCTAGACAGCAGTAACTGGGCACTCACGAACCAGGCTGCAACAGCGGGGACTTCCGGAACAGCAAGAGGAGCCTCTGGATCAGATCTTGAGAAGCAGACGTGGCTAGCTAAGTATGCCACTCCGGCGAACCTCCAGAGCTCAACTCCTGTAGCTAGCTCAGATCTTGAGAAGCAAGCGTGGCTAGCTAAGTATGCCACGCTAGCGAATCTTCAGAGCTCCACTCCTGCAGCTAGCACTGCGGATCAGATCAGCACGATCTTGAGAGACCAGTTCGGCATGGTGCCGAAAAGGAGAGCAATCGGCTATTCCAAGCCGTACCCCAACGACTACGATTTGATCCCACTACCACCCAAATATCGGCTCCCTGAATTCTCCAAGTTTAGTGGGTCAGATGGCTCCAGCTCTATCGAGCATGTAAGCCGATATTTGGCTCAGCTGGGCACGATCTCAGCTGCAGATGCACTACGTGTGCGGTTCTTCACACAGTCCCTCACATGATCGGCTTTTGGGTGGTACACATCACTACCACCAGACTCGATCCGGACTTGGAAGCAGTTGGAGGAACAATTCCACATGCAGTATCACTCAGAAGCTTCCGAGGCTGGCATTGCCGATCTAGCACAGGTACGTCAGAAGCGCGGAGAAACAGGTGTCGAATACGTCCGGCGCTTCGGGGCCGTTAGGAACCGATGCTATTCGGCTCGTTTGACCGAAAAAGAAGCGGTCGAATTGGCGGTGGTGGGTCTTGCATCGCCGATCAAGGATATGGCTTCCCAAGCGGACTACCCTTCACCGGCGCATATGGTTCGAAACCGTCATTATATGAACGACGCCACCCAGTAGCCGTACCAGGACAAATTCAAGCGTGCGGTAGTCCTGGTTGAGACGAGAGGAAGATGAAGGGTCTGCACGGGAGATCAAGAGGTAGCAGTGGGCTGAATGGACTCGGGGGCAAGCCCCGTGTCCTGCAAGTGGGTTAAGCCACAAGGTCCGCCCAGAGGGTTTGAGTTTGACGTAACTAAAGCTGAGCAAATTTTCGACCTCTTACTTAAGGAGAAGCAGCTAAAGTTACCCGAAGGCCTCAAGATCCCCACGGTACAGGAGCTGAACGGAAAGCCATACTGCAAATGGCATAACACGTTCACCCATAACACCAACGACCTGCAGGGTGTGGCGTCGGCGAATCCAAATGGCGATAGAGCAAGGACGTCTAATTTTCAACCAGTACGCCATGAAAGTCGACACACACCCCTTCCCCGCCGTTAACACGGTGGAGTACGCTTACCCCGTGGGGTGCCAGCCAGGTTTCTCGTTGAGCATTAACATGGTCGAGCCTGGGCACCACTCTGGTAAGGGCAAGGGCGAGGGCAGCCGCTCTCGTAGCAAGGACAAGGAGGAAGCCGTTCCACGCGATCGGCTCCGGCACGATGGCAAACGTTACATCACTGGGGGAGAAGTGAAGAATGTGCGATATCAACGACCTCTCTCTGATCATCTCCTCAACAAATATGTAAGTCAGTACGACCAGCGCCGGCGGTACAACAGCGACGATGAAAGGGATCGTCTAGCTAGCAGGAGACATCGTCGGCATGATCGCGATAAGGAGAGATACGAGCGCCATGCCAAGGAAAGGTCAAGAGAACAAGACGACGTGGACAAGCACTGGGACTGTCCTTTCTTCAAGCACTGCTGGGATTCAGGAATGAGCCGATTGCCTACAATCGGCAAGCGCCTGAATGTAGACAGAAGAAGAAGGGTGCAACAGACGTGTCAGTGTTTAAACGTCTAGGGCCTCTCCCATCTAGGAACAAGCAAACTGAGTCCTCTCGGAAAGAAGACCTCGAGGAGTTAGAAGATGACTACGAAGAAGAAGAGGACAAGTACCACCGGCCAAGGTGGTGCCCTGACGGACTCAGCCGTTCCCAAAAGCGTAGGGTTCGGCGACTGCGTGGCTTGGAGGAAGCTGAAAGGTTATACTTGCACACGCTAAGGAAGGCGCGGCCCGATCTGGCCGCGAAAATTCAACGAACCCTGGATGAAGAGGGTCGACCACAAAAAATGGAGTGGCGCCCCAAGCAAAGGAAAGCCGATGATGAGACATCGGCTAGTACAAACATGGTGTTCATCCTTCCAGCGGAGTTTTGTGCCCCGGGATTAGACGGAGCGCCTGTGGCACAACTTGATCGCGGCCCACGGCCGGTTATCTTTGAGAAGCCACGTGAAAGGAGCTACGGACACCTGAAGGCCACCGTACTTACGAGGTTATATCAATGGGCAGCCTCGTCAATAGGATGCTTGGTGGACACCGGAGCGGCGATCAACATCATGCCATACTCCATGCTACGTCGGTTAGGACGCTCTAGCTCGGATCCGATCAAGACCAACGTTACACCGAGCGATTTCGGCGGCCAAGCATCCGATGCACAAGGTGTTCCGAACGTGGATCCGACCGTAGGGAGGAAAACCATCCCTACGACATTCTTCATTGTCGATAGCAAGAGCACTTACGCTGTCCTGCTAGGGAGAGATTGGATCCACGCCAACTGTTGCATTCCATCTACGATGCACCAATGCCTAATACAGTGGGATGGAGATGAAGTAGAAGTCGTCCATGCAGACGATGCAGCCGAGATTTCAACGGCTGGCATGAACGTTTGGGAGACAGAAGGCCAAGAGCCACTCTCAGGCATCACTTTAGACGACTGCGAGTACATCGACGTGTCAAAAAACGGGGTGAGGCTGGTCTTATCCACTGGCCTAACCGTGTAACAAGAGCAAAGTCTATGAACGTACATGGGAAGGCCGATCCTTGTGATCGGCCCCAAAAAATGAAAAGTAATGATCTTGTCTCAAGCATGTCACGTAATCATAGTGAAGCACGAACAAGATGTAAACCTCTTTTGAGCAATGCAATCAATTTGGGGGCCGATTCCAGCAATCGGCCCATTTTATCCTTGCCATGCGTTTTGCCTGTGTTCAGCGTCGATCTAACAGGTGACGGAAAGCTAGGGTATGGGTTTACATCGGCTGATGAGATGGAAGAAGTCGACATTGGTCCTGGGGATAAGCCACGACCAACTTTCATCAGCAAGAAGTTAGATCTCCATCTCAGGAGCCAGATGATAGCTCTATTAAAAGAGTACCCAGATTGCTTTGCATGGGATTACACGAGAGATGCCCGGGTTAGACAGGAGCATCATTGAGCATCGGCTCCCTCTCAAGAAAGGATTTTGGCCATTCCAACAACGAGCACGTCAGATGAAGGCCGAAATTCTCAAAGAAGTCAAGAAAGAGATCGAGAAAATGTTAGCCGCCGGGTTCATCAGGCCATGCAGGTATGCTGAATGGATCTCCAGTATTGTACCTGTGGAGAAAAAGGACGGCCGATAGCGTGTGGCTATAGATTTCCAAGATCTCAACAGAGCCACGCCAAAGGATGAATATCCAATGCCTGTGGCAGAAACATTGATCAACGCAGCTGTTGGCCACAAGGTGTTAAGCTTCATGGATGGCAATGTCGGCTACAACCAAATCTTCATGGCTCCAGAAGATATACACAAGACTGCATTCCGACTACCAGGATCAGTAGGCTTGTTCGAATATGTGGTCATGACTTTTGGTTTGAAGAATGCCGGTGCAACGTACCAACGAGCCATGAATTATATTTTTCATGATCTGATCGGCAAGTTGGTGGAAATCTACATCGATGACGTGGTGGTCAAGTCTGTCTCCATGGAAGGACACTTGGATGATTTGCGACGCATCCTAGACCGAACTCGGAAATTCGGACTTAGAATGAATCCAAAGAAGTGTGCCTTTGGTGTGACGGCCGGTCAGTTCCTAGGTTTTCTTGTTCATGAACGAGGAATTGAGATCGGCCTGAAAAGTCAGGAGGCAGTGCGTACCATGCAGCCGCCTACCACGAAGAAGGAGCTCCGACGTCTGATCGGCAAGATCAATTTCTTCCGGCGATTCATCTCTAATCTCTCAGGACGAATTGAGCCGTTCATGGCGTTGGTCAAGATTAAGTCTGATGACGAGTTTCACTGGGGGGCAGAACAGCAGCAGGCGTTTGACGAGATTAAGCGGTATCTAACAACACCGCCTGTACTGGTTCCGCCTCAGCAGGACAGGCCGTTCTATATCTACCTATCAGTGGCTGACACGTCCATTGCTTCAGTGGTGGTGCAACTCTACGAGGGCGTTGAAAAGGTTGTATTCTACCTCAGCAGAAGGATGTTGGATGCAGAGACAAGATATCCTGAGGTTGAGAAGTTATGCCTCTGCCTGTTCTTCACCTGCACCAAGCTCCATCACATCCTTTTGACAGTAGAAATCATCGTCATATGCAAGTCAGACGTTGTCAAGCACATGCTGTCGGCTCCTGTTTTGAAAGGCCGACTTGGTAAGTGGATGTTTGCGTTATCGGAGTTTGATCTCCGGTATCAGCCTGCAAAAGCAGTCAAGGGACAAGCTTTGGCCGATCTCATAGTTGAACGGATCAATACTAATATAGCAGCAATATCTATACGTGCATGGGCTATGTTCTTCGATGGGTCGGCTTGTGACGATGGTTGTGGCATCGGCATTCTGCTCGTGTCGCCTCGGGGGGGCAACATACTCCTTCTCCATCAGATTATCTACCCCTTGCACAAACAATGTCGCTGAGTATGAGGCCAGTACGCAAGGGACCGGAGTTGCTTCTGGAAGCCGGGGCGAAGCGGTGGAGCTTTTTGGAGACTCAAAGTTGGTGATTTCCCGACTCACGGACGAATACAAGTGCGAGAGTGAGTCACTCTTCCCATATTGGATGGAATGTCGTGAGCTGATGACACATTTTCGGTACATCAATTTCAATTGGGTCCCAAGATCTCGGAATACCGATGCCAATGATCTCGCGCAAATGGCGTCGGTGGTACAAGGACATACCGGACGGGTCAGAAGTTCGAGTGCGGTTCTCGGAACAGGATGATTGGAGAGCCGATATCTTCAATTACTTGAAGGATTCGGCTCGGGGGCACCTAAACGGATAAGATACAAGGCCATGAAATATGTCCTTATAGGAGATGACATGTTCTACGGGACGTTGGAAGGGTTATTACTCAAATGCACGGGACCAAGCGAGTCAAATCGGCTCTTACATGAGGTGCACGAAGGCGCCTGTGGAACTCACCAATCGGCTCATAAGATGAAGTGGCTGATTAGGCGATCAGGGTTTTATTGGCCCACCATGCTTGAGGATTGCTTCAAGTACTACAAGGGATGCCAAGCGTGTCAGATGTTCGGGAAAATTCAGATGGTACCCGCATCATCTATGAATCCCATCATCAAGCCTTGGCCATTCCGAGGTTGGGGCATGGATATGATCGGCAAAATCCATCCTGCGTCGAGCAAAGGCCACGAGTGGATCCTGGCCATTACAGATTACTTCACCAAATGGGTGGAGGCCGTCCCTATGAAGAAGGTAAAATCAGAAGATGCTATCAAATTTGTCAAAGAACACGTCATTCATAGGTTCGGGATTCCCCAAACAATCACGACCGATGGAGGTTCGGTCTTTATTTCTAAAGAATTCGAGAAAATTCTGCGATGACATGGGGATTAAGCTGATCCGATCATCTCCATACTATGCTCAAGCCAACGGGCAAGCTGAAGCGTCTATTCGAGCCCGATCAAAGCTGATCAAGAGGAAGATTGACGAGAACCCTAGGGTTTGGCATGAAACACTGTCAGAAGCTTTGTGGGCCTACCGCATGTCATGCCATGGAGCCATAAAGCCTTCGCCTTACCAGCTCGTCTATGGGCAGGAAGCCGTAGTTGGAAAAGATTAAAGAGAATAAAGCTAGGGTAGCTCGTGCATACAATAAGAAGGTGAGACCGAAGGAGTTCCAAGTTGGTGATCTAGTATGGGAAGCAGTGTTGCCATTAGGAACCAAGGATAAAGCATATGGCAAATGGTCTCCTAATTGGCACGGTCCATACAAAGTCGTTCAGGCCTTGAAGGGTAATGCATACATGCTGGAGCAGCTGGACGGCGCTAAGTTCCCGGTAGCTGTCAACGGTCAACATCTCAAGAGATATTTCCCAAGCATGTGGGATGACGAACGGTGAAATTTGGGGGCCGATTCATGAAATCGGCCAGTAAAATTTTTTTTGATATACAAATCATAGCCGATGCGCAGACATCGACTTGAGAAATATGGATATCAGTACAGCCGATGCATGGACATCGACTTTAGAATGACGAAAAAGCCGATGTGTAGCCATCAACTCTAGACAGAACGAGCTCAAAAGGAAAATTGAGCAGGTTAACGGATCAATTTCATGCCAGAGTTCATGGCATCTGAGGTGATTCTCCCGTTGGATTTGCTGAATCTGCGCGTTTGAGACCGGGAGATGGCGTGGACACGAATTGGATTTGTTGACCGTGTGAATAGGCAACTTTTATGGCTTTAAAGCATATTTTTTGGCATAAGCCGATGCCCTGCCATCGGTTCTTTGTGCAGCAACTCCGTTTGACAATCGGCAAAATTAACGAGAAAGCAAAGTTAATGGGGAAATATTTTCTTCATTAATAAAGGATTTCTTACAAAGAAAGAGCCGATTGCTCAAGGGAGGAAGAACAAAAGAAAGGCCTATTGGCCGATCTACTACTACTGCTGGGCCTATGCTACTAGGTCCTAGTCTACGGGCCGTTGCTGCCCTCGTCGTCGTCGTCAGAGCTCTCGTCGGCGCTGCTGCCGGCGGGCTCCTCGTCGCTGCTCCAGCGGCCCCCATTGGGGGCCTCCTCATCTTCATCATCGTCGTCGTCGTCGTCGTCGTCATCGTCTGACCCGGCACGGAACCTCTTTGCCGGCGGGTAATCTTCGAGGGAGTCGTCGTCGTCGTCTTCCTCCTCCTCTTCCACGGAGGAGGTGTAGCCGTCCCAGGAGAACGAGTCATCCTCGCTCTCCGATCCCAGTTCCCCATCGGCGAGGAACTGGAACTCTTCGTCTCCGCTGGTCAAGGACTTGTCGTCCTCGGACCAGACGGAGGAGGCGTGGTCCTCCTGGTCCCACTCCCCTGGGGCGCGCTCGTTGTGCGCCGCCATCTGAGCCGCCATCGGGTCCCACTCTGGCGTCGGCTCGCGGGAGGAGGAAGAAGAGGAGGAGTAGGATTGGGAGGAGAGATCCGACGAGGCGGAGGAGGAAGAGGAAGAAGACATTGCTCTAGATTGGGGTTTTTTGGGTGCCGATATCCAGAACAGAGCAAGGGGATGAAGAGGCGAACTGTTCAGAGCGGTTAAATAAAGGGAATATAGTGGAGATTCAATGCCAAAGCAGTTTCCGAGGAGGTGGTGCCCAAAAGAAAAGAAAAAAACAACAACGGTCAAATCACGCGGAGAAGTTGAGAAGGCAAGGCATCATGACGAAGGATAGTGCGACGGTTCTGTTCTGCCACGACATGACCCGACGAAGAAAAGCAGAGTGATTTTGGAATTATCAATTCCAAAACCAGGGGGGCATGTGTTATCACCAGAATTTGACCGGATTAGAGGTGGGCCGCGATCAAGATTGGGCTTGAAGAATATACATGGAAGAAATACGTGAACCGGCCTTGTACAAGAAAGTTTGGGCTAGTTTGCCCGTGTATCTGTAAATATAGTAGGATACGTGTCGGTTAGTTAGAATTTGGCTCGTGCACGGTTGGGATTATTCCCACGTTAGAAAGTCTACGGACTATAAATATGTATCTAGGGTTATTGAGAAAAACAACAATCACGTTCATCACAAACCAATCTTGGCACATCGCCGACCCCTTGTTTCGAGGGTTTCTTCCGGGTAAGCATCATGCTGCCTAGATCGCATCTTGCGATCTAGGCAGTATACGTTTATTCGTCGTTCATGCGTTGCTCGTACTGAAACCTTTTTGATGGCGAGCAACGTAGTTATCATAGACGTGTTAGGGTTAGCATTGTTTTCATCGTATCACATGCTTTCATTCATGCAACCCTTAGATGTCTAGCCGTCCTTACACCTTTCTTTGGTGTAAGGGCGGCACCTTGCTTGATCATTGTTTAGTAGATCCGATCCGTTACGATCGCCCCTTGTTCTTCAAGGAATAGGTTAATATCTGCATAGTTAGGCCTTACAAACGGGTTGAATGATCCAGTGGCACGTAGGGTGTAGTTTGCTAACCCTAGACAAGATGTTCCGGGGATCAACTTAATGTTGATTTTTAGGCCTTGCCTAGGGTCGGTTTATTATCACCGTGCGTGGCTGCCAGGCTCAATCACGAGTAGGATGTTCCAATTATGTGGTGAAAACCCTAGATCGTCGTAGGTCGTTTTAGCTATATATCGATCAAGCAGGACCACCATGTGATCGTAAACCTCATACGAACCATGGGTGGATCGGCTCCTTGAGCCGATTCACAGGAAAACCTAAGAGCCGATCGAGGCTCGTATTTAATGTTTACGTGTATGCCATGCAGGAAACTAAGCGAAGCAAATTCATCACCTTCCTGATCAGGTATAGATCAGGTGGCACGCCCTTGCACCAGCATTGGGACGTGTGTACCAGGAGCTTTGCGGGCCGTCGCTCGGAGGGACCAGGGCCAGCCGCAACCCTAGGTTGTTCCCGGCTCTTCGTGTTGCCAGTCGTAGCTCGCCGGTGGGTTTCGGACGCCAACAATTTGTAATCATAATTTATACCTGATTCTCTATCTTTGTCGATCTCCCATCCTTCAGTATTTTCCTGGATCCGATTAAGAAGGTCCCTTTTAAACTCTTCCTTATTGCGCGTGAATGATCCAGAACAAGAAGTATCCGAGCAAGGTCTTGTCTTCAAAAGAAAGTCTTGCATAGAAATTATCAATAATAACATTACCAGGAAGCTCATGAATGGGGCATTTGAGCATTAAAGACTTCAATCTCCCCCAAGCTTGGGCAATACTCTCTCCATCATGAGGCCAAAAATTATATATGCGATTCCGATCCTTGTGAATTTCACTTGGAGGATAGAACTTAGAATAAAACCGGGGCACAATATCATTCCATTCAAGAGAATCCCCATTATCCAGTAATTTATACCAATGCGCCGCTTTACCAGACAGCGATATAGAGAATAATTTCTTCCTCACTTGAATAAACCGCATAATTCATGTAAGAACAGTAAATGATCTCCAGGGTGGACAGTTCCATCCCCTGTATAACGGTTACCCACTACGCGTTCAATAATCTTCATAGGTATTTTGTATGGTATCTCTTCTTTACCTGGCGCCTCATCCACTACCTTTGCAGTAGTAGCAGATTTCCCAAATAAGCATTCAAGAGGAGATCTCTCCATAATGAATTATGGCAGCAGGCAGAAATAAAATCAGCACAAACAGTAGATATTTCCCTTACCAATTCCACTTACCAATAGCGCTTCACTCCCCGGCAACGGCGCCAGAAAATAGTCTTGATGACCCACAAGTATAGGGGGTGTATCGTAGTATCTTCAATAAGTAAGAATGTCGATCCCAACGAGGAGCAGAAGGTGTTGACAAGCGGTTTTGATGAAGGATTCACCGTAAATGCTCACGGACAAGTATTCGGGGGTTTTGATGTAACGAGTTGAATAAAGTACGAGTAAGTAAAGTGCGAGAGTAACAATTGCAGCGAGTGGCCCAATCCTTTTTAGCACAAAGGACAAGCCGGTTTGATTACTTATAATGACCAAGCGTTCTCGAGGACACACGGGATTTTAGTCTAGTGCTTTCGCTACATATGGCTAAATAATCTTCATTGTTTTGATAAGTGTTGTGTGGGTGAACCTATGCTAATGTACCGCCCTTCCTAGGACTAATACATACTTGTGATTATACCCCTTGCAAGCATCCGCAACTACAAGAAAGTAATTAAGAATAAATCTAACCACTGCCTTAAATTCTGAGATCCTGCTATCCCTCCTGCATCGATATACCAACGGGGGTTTAGGTTTCTGTCACTCCGGCAACCCCGCAATTGGCAAACGAGTACAAGATGCATTCCCCTAGGCCCATAAAGGTGAAGTGTCATGTAGTCGACGTTCACATGACACCACTAGAAGAATAACACCACAACTTAAATATCATAACATTGAATATTACTCAACCATAATTCACTACTAACATTTAGACTTCACCCATGTCCTCAAGAACTAAACGAACTACTCACGAGACATCATATGGAACATGATCAGAGGTGATATGATGATGAATAACAATCTGAACATAAACCTTGGTTCAATGGTTTCACTCAATAGCATCAATTAACAAGTAGAAATCGATATCGGGAGAGTTTCCCTATCAAACAATCAAGATCAAACCCAAATTGCTACGGCGGTGACGATGTCCAGCGGTGGAGACGGCGGTGATGATGGTGGAGATGATGATGATGGTGATGGAGATGATGTCCAGCTCGATGACGGTGACGATGGCGTCGATTTCCCCCTCCCGGAGGGAATTTCCCCGGCGGATCTCAGCCCGCCGGAGAGCTCTTTTCTCTCTGGTGTTCTCCGCCCCGCAGAGGCGGCTGTAACTCTTCGCGAGGTACCCTCTGTGGCTTAGGTCTTCGGGACGAAGGATTTCGCGAAGAAAAGGAGGCGAAAGGGGCTGTGGGGCCCCTCACCACCAGGTGGCGCGGCCGAGCCATGGGCCGCGCCGCCCTATGGTCCGGGCCCACCTTGGGTCCGGCTGGCTCCCCTTCTCGGCTTCCTTCGTCATCCGGGAAAATAGGATTTTTGGTATAATTTCCTTCCACGGTTGATCTTCCGAAATATTGCGTTCGACGGTGCTTTTTCCGGCAGAATCCCGGCTCCGGTGCTTGATCCTCCAATAATGATGAAATATGCAAAATAGATGAAATAACATAAGTATTGTGTCCAAATATGAAATATATCAATGAATAACAGCAAATTATGATATAAAATAGTGATGCAAATTGGACGTATCAGCCACCGTCTTCTTCCATCTTGTACGCACACCACCGTCGTCATCCATCTTCAACGCCGTCTTCTCTTTTCATTTTCTACGCTGTCTTCTCTCTTCATCTTCAACACCGTCATTGTCTCTCTTCGACACCATCTTCATCATTGTACTCTGTCTTCTCCATCTTACAACCTTGAGTCCAACATGACTATGGACTTGACCTAAGATTGATTCTCAATGCAACCGTTAGTCCATAGGGATTGTCATCAATTACCAAAACCACACATGGGGTAAAAGACTTGTTCTTACAAATAGGCATCAACTAAACCAACAAGAATTGGAGGTGCAACAAGTTATGAGAGTTCACCACAAAGAGGGAGTATACCCCTCTTACTACCCGTGCACAGATTTTATGAGGAGTGTAGGAATCTTGCGAGATGTTCAAAATCTGATTTCCAATGCAGGGTTAGATGGTTTTGTTGTTGGTGAACCTTACCAATATGCAAAACTGACCATGTCTATAGTGCAGGATTTTGAATTCAATTGGTCTCAAATTAACCCCATGGTTCGGTACAAAATTTATAATAAAACTGTCAACTTGCCTTTTGATGATTTTTGTACAGCAATTAGAGTGCCACTATGGGGATCATGTGAGAAGATTAGGGGACTACCGCAGGAGATCTTGAGTCTCTACAAGATGATTTGTCAAGGAAGAAGCTTCTCAGAGGATAGTGGTAAAATCGGTAGTATTCAACTCCCGGCTATTCGCTACTTTGCTTATTTCATCACCAAGTGCGTTCTTGCTAGAAAGAATGCAAGTAAGTTATCCATCCAGGATTTGGCCTTCCTAGCTGCTGCATTGCAAGGTGATAGGGCTTATAATTTGGGTGCTTTGATAGCCTATAGACTTGCTACTAACCGTGAGAAGGGAGGAATTTGCGGAGGTCTCATCGCCTCTCGTTTATTAGCTATGCATGGTGTAGAACCTCACCATCTTGATATTCGACTCTCCATAGAGAAACTTGACATAGTCTCCACCACCGTCATCCCCGTCCTCCTCTTCGCAGTCGACGAGGCTCCACCGCCCATCGTCCCCCCTCACCATGCCTTTGTTCGACGGCACCCACCACGCCACTGGCACCGCATGCTCTTCCCTCGGCGCGGCTGTACGACTTGTTCATGAGCGCCACGTCCCTCTCCATCGCCAGCTCGAACCCTTCTCCCGCCTTCATGTTGGCCACCCCGTGCGGGTAGCAATCGAGGTTGTGCCACACCCGCTCTTCGACATGCGCCGTCGGGTACGGTGATGGGCCCACGTCTTGGTAGAATAGCGCCTTCCCGGCGAGTGCCTTTCGCTTAGCTATCTACAAGGGTATGTAGATCTCAATCTCATCTGGCTACTTTCAGCTTCTAGATTCGATCTTGGCTCCCGTAGATTAGATCTCTTTTGTTCATATCCGTAGGATTTTTTTTTATTTACTATGTTGTGAATCCCGTTATGTTTACAAATATGTGCTGAGCACTAGAATCTCCGAGAAGAGTCTGTGTTATAGTTCGACATACTTGGTCCATAATATAGAGACCTCCATGGAGTGTGGATTTTTTTCAATGAAAAAATAGGGCGTTGAATGAAATAGCGTGGCCTTCCAAAATATGATATGCAACTTATAATGTGTTAATAACGTACTATTTTACAACATAGCGTTTCACAAAAAAAAAGACAAATATAGCATGTATACTAAGGATTTCAGCTGCTAAAAGATTGACCAGATCAACAAATCAAATTGACAAAGTCCATATCACAATGAAAGATAAAGATTTGTCACGGTCTAACAAGTAACATCAACAATTCAATAGTCATAGTCTAGAACTAGATGGAAAATTAAGATTAAAAAAAAGGTAGACAACTAACCAGCCAACAAGCATAGTCCAAATAAATAACTAACGAGCCAAGACGTAGTAATTAATTGAAATCTGATGAAATAGTTGGAAAATACATGGGGTTATTATATGATTCAGAAGAAAAACCCATGGATTGCAGATCATCATCATGGAAAACTAGAAGCAACTTCCTCCTAGGCTCACAAGCTTTGTTTCTTTTTATTGAAGCAACAGCTCTTGCTCGTTTTGATGCTATATGTGAGGAGTGGGAGCTGTTTATGGGGCTCCGGTTGAATGGCCAGGGTTAGGAATGGGGATTTCGGCAGCTCGTGAGCCAAAGGACCTAAAATAGCTAGTCCGCAGTTTTTAACGAAAATAGCACCGCTACAATGCTAGGAGAAATAGTTTGTATAGCGCCACTAATAACGAGATTAGCGTCACAATGGCTGATAAATCTACTGCTATTCCTGTTGGTATATGTGAGAATGTTCCTGTTCAAGTTACTAATAACTGCTTGATATTAACTGATTTTGTTGTGTTGGAAATGCCTGAAGATGATAATATGTCTATTATTCTTGGGAGACCTTTTCTTAACACCGCACGGGCTGTTATTGATTGCAATAAAGGAAAAGTTACTTTCAATGTTGATGACAAGGAGCATATTGTTTATTTTCCCAAGAGGATTGATAAAGTATGTGGAGTTAATACAATTTCTAATGTGAGAACTATCAAAGTGGGAGCTATTGATTGTCCTATATATGAGCCTAAAGAAGGATATCAAAATATTATGATTGGATCCATATCAATACAATTCAAGGTAACATGATTGATTTGAGGTTTATTTCTTCTTATGTTATGTAAAATTTATTTGGTGGCAAGACTTGATCAACCTTGTTAACAAATACATTTTATATGCATAGAGGAACTAAACAACATTTCTTTCTTCCTCCACTTGTTCTACTTGTTGTAGCACTATTTGTTTTGCAAAGTTCTTTAGTCAATTAGAGATTTGAAAATCTTTTTCTGCCCAGTAATAATAAATTTAATACCCAGAAATGTGCATTTTTCAAAGTTTTCAAAAATTCACAAAAATTATACCGTTGGTCTTATTTTTCGAAGAGGCACCTGGGAGCACCTGGGGATGACAAGTGGGGCACCCCAGGGCTGCACCCCACCAGCCGGCGCGGCCAGCAAGGGGGGTGCGCCACCCTGTTGTGTGGGCCCCTCCTTGCCCCACTACTTCATCTCTTCCTCCCATCTCATTCTCTCTCCAGAAAAAACTCGTACCAACTTTCTCTCACTCGTGTTTCTGCTCAAGAGCTCAGGATTTCTCGATCTCTTTGCTCAGCCCAGATTTCTGTCTGAAATTTGGCACATTTGCTCTCCGAAAATGGAGTGGAATAGGCATCAACTAAACCAACAAGAATTGGAGGTGCAACAAGTTATGAGAGTTCACCACGAAGAGGGAGTATACCCCTCTTACTACCCGTGCACAGATTTTATGATGAGTGCAGGAATCTTGCGAGATGTTCAAAATCTGATTTCCAATGCAGGGTTGGATGGTTTTGTTGTTGGTGAACCTTACCAATATGCAAAACTGACCATGTCTATAGTGCAGGATTTTGAATTCAATTGGTCTCAAACTAACCCCATGGTTCGGTACAAAATTTATAATAAAACTGTCAACTTGCCTTTTGATGATTTTTGTACAGCAATTAGAGTGCCACTATGGGGATCATGTGAGAAGATTAGGGGACTACCGCAGGAGCTCTTGAGTCTCTACAAGATGATTTGTCAAGGAAGAAGCTTCTCAGAGGATAGTGGTAAAATCAGTAGTATTCAACTCCCAGCTATTCGCTACTTTGCTTATTTCATCACCAAGTGCGTTCTTGCTAGAAAGAATGCAAGTAAGTTATCCATCCAGGATTTGGCCTTCCTAGCTGCTGCATTGCAAGGTGATAGGACTTATAATTTGGGTGCTTTGATAGCCTATAGACTTGCTACTAACCGTGAGAAGGGAGGAATTTGCGGAGGTCTCATCGCCTCTCGTTTATTAGCTATGCATGGTGTAGAACCTCACCATCTTGATATTCAGCTCTCCATAGAGAAACTTGACATAGTCTCCACCACCGTCATCCCCGTCCTCCTCTTCGCAGTCGACGAGGCTCCACCGCCCATCGTCCCCCCTCACCATGCCTTTGTTCGACGGCACCCACCACGCCACTGGCACCGCATGCTCTTCCCTCGGCGTGCTGTACGACTTGTTCATGAGTGCCACGTCCCTCTCCATCGCCAGCTCGAACCCTTCTCCCGCCTTCATGTTGGCCACCCCGTGCAGGTAGCAATCGAGGTTGTGCCACACCCGCTCTTCGACATGCGCCGTCAGGTACGGTGATGGGCCCACGTCTTGGTAGAATAGCGCCTTCCCAGCAGTGCCTTTCGCTTAGCTATCTACAAGGGTATGTAGATCTCAATCTCATCTCGCTACTTTCAGCTTCTAGATTCGATCTTGGCTCCCGTAGATTAGATCTCTTTTATTCATATCCGTAGGAATTTTTTTATTTACTATGTTGTGAATCCCGTTATGTTTACAAATATGTGCTAAGCACTAGAATCTTCGAGAAGAGTCTGTGTTATAGTTCTACATACTTGGTCCATAATATAGAGACCTCCATGGAGTGTGGATTTTTTTCAATGAAAAAATAGGGCGTTGAATGAAATAGCGTGGCCTTCCAAAATATGATATGCAACTTATAATGTGTTAATAACGTACTATTTTACAACATAGCGTTTCACAAAAAAAAAGACAAATATAGCATGTATACTAAGGATTTCAGCTGCTAAAAGATTGACCAGATCAACAAATCAAATTGACAAAGTCCATATCACAATGAAAGATAAAGATTTGTCACGGTCTAACAAGTAACATCAACAATTCAATAGTCATAGTCTAGAACTAGATGGAAAATTAAGATTAAAAAAAAGGTAGACAACTAACCAGCCAACAAGCTTAGTCCAAATAAATAACTAACGAGCCAAGACGTAGTAATTAATTGAAATCTGATGAAATAGTTGGAAAATACATGGGGTTATTATCTGATTCAGAAGAAAAACCCATGGATTGCAGATCATCATCATGGAAAACTAGAAGCAACTTCCTCCTAGGCTCACAAGCTTTGTTTCTTTTTATTGAAGCAACAGCTCTTGCTCGTTTTGATGCTATATGTGAGGAGTGGGAGCTGTTTATGGGGCTCCGGTTGAATGGCCGGGTTAGGAATGGGGATTTCGGCAGCTCGTGAGCCAAAGGACCTAAAATAACTAGTCCGCAACTCTATTTTTTAACGAAAATAGCACCCCTACAATGCTAGGAGAAATAGTTTGTATAGCGCCACTAATAACGAGATTAGCGTCACAATGAGACAAATATCCATAGCATAGCGTTTACTCTCCAAATATGCTTTAGTGCCGCTAAAACGCTGAAATAGGGTGCTATTTTTTTCGTTGATTTTGATAGGACGAGCTACATGTAGTTAGTTTTCTTTGAAAAAATAAAAAATGACATTTTAAAGTTTCAAAAATATGGAAAAATATTTAGATGTAAACAATGTTGAGTTCTATCAAGTTACAAAATTTAAACTCGGGATACTATATAGTCTAGGATGTGCAAAAATAACAAAATCTAATAGATTTCGAGGTTCTAAAAGTTTGCACCGTTCACTATCGTGGATGTCAGATTTTATTATTTTTGCACAGCCTCAATTATAATGTATTTTGAGTTGAAATTTTTCATAATGATAGAACACAACATTTTTTACTTTAAAATGTTATTTCTATTTTTTAAAAATAAAACAAGCTCCATATAGCATGAGGTACATTTCTTGTTGGTTTCTGAGTAGCTTAATTTGTGTCTTCTTAGCACAAATGATTTGCGCATGCATGCATGCTCGGAAGAAACATGCGTCCGTTTCACTTGTTGTTCACTGGCACGACGGTGTCCTCCCCTTCCTCCTCCTCGAAGTCGACGAGGCTCCAGCGCCCATCGTTTGCTTTCACCATGCCTTTGTTCGCCGGCACCCACCACGCCGCCGGCACCGCGTGCTCCTCCCTCAACGCGCCGTACGACTTGTTCACGAGCGCCACGTCCCGCTCCACCGCCAGCTCGAACCCTCCCCCGGCCTTCACGCCGGCCACCCCGTGGAGGTAGCACTCGAGGTTGTGTGTGGTGACCCGACATACCACTGCATGGTGTAGTATGCAAGTCTGATATAACACCAATGAAACACCGTTCCACTAGTATTATATCGCTCAGAGTGGTACAACAGAAACATATGCGGGTCCAAGGTATGTCTATAGAGTTACAACATCGACTCTGTTACATAAGATTATCATAGCCTCCTACTTTACAATGAGGTAAAACTGCAAATAAACTCCAAAAGAACGACTCGTAGTCTAATCTTATCACGAACTCTATTTGTAGAGTATTTCACTAACTACAGAGGCTAAGAATAGACTCTAGCTAAATAGGAGCTAGGTTTCGGAAGCTAGTTCCCTTCTATGGCTAAACTAGGTTTTCTCCTTGTTGGATGTGGTATCTGACTCCTCTGACATGGTCCTGTCTCTTGAAGTTGTTGATGACTCCTCGGCCTTCGAGTTGCATTGAAGATCCTCCTTCGATGCCTCCAAATCTAAGCAGGGGATTTAAGAGTGGGATGAGTACGAGCGTACTCAACTAGTTCATTATAGGAAAGAGGTGTTTAATGCACTAGCTACAGCATTAGACCAGAAAGTCTAATACCAATGCAAGTTTTCATAACCATTTCTTCAAAAGGTTGCTTTTATTCAGAAGAACTATGTCCGTCAGCCTTCACCGGTTTACTAGAACTTCATGGAGCTCCTTTCCGGCCGCATTCGTAGTTCCATATCCCGGAACAGGGAGTGACAGGTCACGGTTCTTTACACTCTGCAGAGGTGTGTTGCTTTACCCATAAGAGATCTTAACCTTGGTGCCAACCGAGCCGCGAGCTCGTCCACACTTCCTATGGTGTGAGGCCCGGTATAAGGTCTAGCCAATCATGTTCCTCCGCTACCTCGAACACCCACCCTTTGTTGCATACCCCGACCCTGGGTCCTCGTCGGTCCTCTTATACCACTTAAGGATGGACCCCGACCACGACAACGGTTTGGGACTCGTTAACCAAACTCCTTCGCCGGTAGCTGCAACCCATCATGAGACCGCAATACCGTGGGGACTTTAGGCTTCCCCGACCCACCGCTTGCACTTCGAGCGACAAGTGTCTACGGACTATGCCGTGGGGACTTAAGGCTTCCCCGGCCCACCGCTTGCCCCGACGGATACAAGTGTCTACTGGTAAAGCGCATCCGTTGATGAACGAGAGGTGGAAACACTTTTGACTACTCCGTCCCACTCCGGATCTTATGGTTAACACGGATATTACGGCACAAGAATCATCGCGACATTTGTTGTTTAATCCTAGATGGATATAAGCCCGTGCAATGGAACCTCCACCATATCAACACAATCCATGGTTCCATTGCCCACCACATAGTCATATTCATAGTTATGAAAGTAGTGGTTTTGATTTTTGTGCGATAGTGATAACCATAATACTTTGCAAGTAATTTGATAAAAATAATCAAATGACATGAGCAAGTGATGAACTTGCCTTTCTTGACCTGCAAGATTATGCGAGGCAAGGTCTTCGATACGCAATAACTCCAAATTCGAAATAGCATCATCGTCCGGTAAGGACGATGTTTAAAAGATTGGCAAGGATGCAATAATGCATAAGTATGAGATGCAATCGCTCTAAGCGTGTTCTAACCCCGATGATTTAGGATCAGTGAGTTGTAATGATTAGTTCAGGGTGTGTTGCACTTTTAGAGTGATTCACAAACAAGGTTCTTATTCAGGTTTGTGTTGTTTTAGAATCATAAGCAAGTGGTAAAATGCTTAGTAACAATCATACACCTCAAGGAATAGTAGTTGTATAATAAGTGAATAGCAGTTGTCAATTTTAAGTCCTATAGTGCATGGTTGATGATTACTTATTATATAATTCGAAAGAATAACTTTTGAAGAACATGTTCTATAATGAAGAACAAGTATGATCATTAGGGTTGAGGGGGTTCTATGGTTGATTATGGTTTCGGTTAATTCTGGAGTAGGTATTAGATGGATCACAACCTAGTTGGATTCATCGGCTACTAGGCTTGTAAGGTTGAGATAAGCCTAGGCATCCTAAGCAATTCATTATACATGGTTGTTGTCAAGGTTGGTTTATCTTGCTAGTGATAGCTGGCTAGGGTTTATAGGTCCTTATAAGCAGGGTTGATGATGATTCCTTGTTTTCTTCAAAAGAATAACTTTTGAAGAACATACTTCTTAAGTAATAAGAAGTATTACAATTAAGTTGAGGTTGTTTAGGTTTGCTATTTAATTTCCTAAGTAAAGAATTATTGGCTCCTGGTTAGGATGGTTCATAATTATGAAGTACTTGTAGGGTTTAGTGGACTATGGTTATGTAGTGATAATTATTGGGCATAGGTGCTATTGGAGTTCATCACAATGGTGTGATGCTAATTAAGGATGAGTAAGGATAAGGTTCTTGGTAATAAGGACTAGGGTTGGTCCTGTTTGATCATCTAGATAGGATAGGTGTGCATACATGGAATACTGAATTAGGGATAATAGGGCTCCTACATTTTATGTGGACATGGAAAGTATTTAATTTCCAATTATGGTTCTATGGATCAAAATGAAAATATCATGATCATATCTACTAACCTAGGGTTTAAGTTAGAAACAATTTAGGGTTCACATGTAATAATGGAACTAGGGTTTCTAATTAATTTAGGGTTTTAGGTTTCACATGAAATGATGAGTTCCTGGTTCTATTACTTATGAAATTAGGGTTTTCTAAATACCCTAAAGTTCTTGAATTAATAACTTCACTTTAAGGTTGAAGTTATTAATAACTTTGAAATAAAAATAATGTTGGATTTGGCATTTTATTATTTTTAATGAATTAATAATTAAGGTAATTATTATTTAGGGTTTAAATCCTCCTAATAAGGATTTAATAAATTAATAGTAAAGGAAAATTAATTTTAATGTTTTCCTTAATTAGTTACTGGTTTTTATTTATTTTCTGAAGTTTTCCTAATTATTGGATTTTAATTAAATTTGGAATTAAAGGAAAAGGCTTAATTGACAAGTAATAAATAATTGGATTTATATTAAAAATATAAATTTCATTTTATATTTTTATTGGATAGATTTTTCTTTTATAAGAATTTTGATATCTCATTTGTATTTTTCTGAGCTTTTATGAATTTTCCACAATTATTTGAAGTTGCAGGTATTAATGAATTTTTGAAATTAAACGAAACTGCTAAACTTACCCGAGGCTAAACTACACACGAGTCAACGGTTCGTGGGCCACTGCCACGGTGGCTGCCACATAAGCATGGACCATGGTCAAAATCGAAAACGTGGCGAGACGAGCTCACCGCCGGCGGAAAATCCACGCCGGCGTCGTCGATTCAGACCCCCACGATGAGTGGAGACTACCATTCTCCCCGGCACGCGACAAGGAATCGATTGATGCTAGCGCCGCTAGCTAATGGTCACCGGAATAGCTCCGGCGAGCACATACCGCGGCGGCGGATGCAGTTAAATGGCGCGGCGAAGCTACGGTGTATAATCGACCGAGGCGAGCATGCGAGGAGCTTCAGCGGCTCACCAGGAGTACGCCGGGCTTGACGGCGTGGCTCGCCGTGGTCTGGTTCGCCGGAGTTGGGTGTCGCCGGCCGTCGGGGAGACGAGCTCGACGGAGACGCTCCAGGGCACCTTGGCTTAATTCCTTTTGCAGGAAGAGCAAGGAGAAGATGGCGATGACGATGGTGTCATCGGCGAGGCTCGGGGAGGTCCCAGTCACCGGCGATAGATGGTGGCCGCGGAGGCTAGGGTTTGGGGAATTTGGGAAAAACGAAGAACACGAGAGATGGAGGATTCGGCCGTGTATTTATAGAGTAGCGGGCGGTCGTCGTCGGTCGCGTGGTCCACAAAGCCGGCCGGGACGTGGCTGAATTCGTCGCCGTGTCGACCTCCCGTGCTTGCAGACGACGAAGAAGACGAAGATGGCTTCGTCCACTTCGTGTGCGTCTGGAGCGAAGGGTTAAGCAGTCTTGGGCCGTGGCTGGGCTGCCTCTTGGGCCGTTTTGGGCTGCTGCCAGGCCGTGTGCTGGGCTGTGGTGGCCCGCCAGGTAAGCCAGGTAGGCTTCCTTCTTTTCCTTTTGTTTTCTGTTTTCTTTCTTATTTTCTGTTTTGAATTCTGCTTTTAAAATTCAAATTTGAATCCTATTTATACCTTGCAGGATTTTAAATATGTGAATCCCTTTGGAGTTTACGAACATACTATTGTAAATATAAGAGCTTTAAAATATTTCATATGTGTAGTGACACCCTTGTTTATTAAATGTTAATAGAGATTGAAAATGGGCAATTATATAGTCCTAATTGCCAATATCAATTTAGGTAATCCAAACTATTTCTCAAGAGGTTCTTCTAAGTACCTATTGATAGTTAAGTTTTTATATTTATCTTTTGTTACATTGCATTAAACAATTTACAAGGCATGGCTTAATATCAAGTTTCTTATTTGAGCATATGATCTCATAACATTATTTCATGTGCTCATGGTGGTTATTGATTTGGAGAATTGTTTAAGGTTATTTTAAAGTATTATTGTCATCTTTTAAACCCTTAGTTTAATATGGTTAAGGTGGATCTCATTTCTCTCATGAGTCTTCTATTTATATGAAAACAGTAGTTAGTTGCACCTATATAGCATGGCTTGAAAAATAGGTTAAGTTGGTATCTTGATTCATTTCAGGGTTGGCTGAACAATTCCCTTATTCCTATTATAGCTTAGGCATGGTTTTAGTTTTTATATTATGATCACCATAGTGATACATAAACTAGGGTTTGAGATTTAATTCCAGGGTGTAGAGATGAGATGACACCATATTGCATGTGATAGGGTTTAATCTCCCCTAACCATGATAAGGTGGTTATTTACTTAACATTTTAGGTTCTCCTCTAGTTATTATGATATTAAGAATTAGTTTTATCTTCTACCAATTGGCTTCTATTATTAACCTCAATTTATCATTTAAGTAGCTACATTGGTTATAGTTCTTTTTATAGTTAACTTTGGTCATATGGATATATGGTTTCTCACCATATCAAGTATGGAGTTTTACTCTAAGATTTGCTTAGGTTCTTTAATTTATGAAATATAGATGTGGTAGGATTCTACTTATGATTACTAATTGAATCACAAGTTAAATTTCTCACCATATAAATTATAGGCTTTAATTCTAAGCTCTTCTTATGTGCTTATATCCTCTACTTCAAGTTCTTAGGTTTATGATCACTACACAATTTTATAATGATCAAGATTTGACTTCCCAAGGTATCTCTCATTAAATGAGGTTCTCACTTCCATGATCAAGCACTGCCTTGATCAACTAGGGTATAGTACTTCTAATTTACCTTCTTGAATGGGACTACTATGATTGTCTCTAAAGTTTATATCCCAGGAGAATGCCTGAGATATTATGTTAGGGTTCTACTCAACAATGATGATATGATCATCTGATTATAAGAATAGTTCTCTCACTCAAATCCAGGTGCTGCCTCAACTATCTTGAGTGTAACACCAGATCTTGAGCTCTCTTATATAGGAATGGATTATTCTAGGGTTTATGGTGTACTCACAATATCTCAATAGGTATCTAGTCTAAAACTCCACTTGGCTATCTTGGTTATCTCACCACTCCAAGATAAAATGGTTTACCTAATACTTTAGTTCAAAGTTTATCCTTTATTCATTAGTAAGTAAAACTAGAATTGATATGAATGGGCTCTCTCACTTGGAAAGTACTTCAATGATAACCTAAGGTTAGGCTCCCTAGAGGTTGATGTGATCATCAATATCTAGGTTTAACATGATTAGATTCTCTCTCTAGGAATTGTCTTGAATAATATCCTACTGTTTCTCTTAGAGATGATGATTTGAATACTTGGATGTATATCCGAGGTTTAGCTCCAGGTTTGTTACTGCTTCTCTAATAAATAATATAGAACTCTCACCTCTCTGGGTTTGATGTATAATAATTTGAAATAGAGAAGAATTATATTCCTTAGTTGGATCTCCATGTCTTGTTTCCAAGAATGGAGTAAAATGAATACCATGAGATTCATGGTAGGATTATGGATTAGTTTAAGACATGGAAAAGATAAGTCAAGAATGATTTCTCCATTTTGTTGTTCCTTGGTTTGTAATTGAATAGATATTCATATGCTATGGCAAGGATTACTATATTATATTCTTTTATAAGATCAAGCAATTGATCATTGAGTAAAGTGTTGTTGTGAGGATTATTAGTTTCATTTGATCTAACCCTTAGATCAAATCATCTCTACCCAAAACAATGTTTTAACCAAAGTCACATTGAGGTTTGTAGCGCTTCACTTGATGAGCTACTTCAATTCCACCAAGGTCAAGTGAAACTTCGATATCATGTGATCTGTTTTACTTTAAAGCGCGAAAATTCCCCAGATTTTCTATGCATGAATGCAATGCACACATCTGTTTCCTCTAATTTTGTAACCCCATTACCTGGGATATTACAGTCTCTACCCCTTAAACTAAACTTCGTCCTCGAAGTTTGATATCCCTCACGTTTCGGAGTGTGGATCTGGCTTGTGCAGAGTACATCTTTTCTCAAACTCCTTGGTGATCTCACTGGATATAATTGAATATATCCCTTGTCCAGATTCTTCCTGGAATCCATTAGTGTTTGACATCAAACAACTATTACTTCCTTTACTTCCATGATTTCCTCCAATATTATAAGCTTGTTTCCTTTCTCATTGAATATTCAATGATTGGGACTTCTTCTTGTACTGACAGTCTTAATTGAGGACTAATTGGATAACATTCTCTTATTTGATAAAATAGGTCTTTGTTTTTCCCTTACTACCAAAACTGCAATAATGGTACTTGGTAAGGTACTAAACATGGAATGGCCGTGATGGTTTATTTTCCTAAGAATGGATTAGACTAGTTTAGTCCATCCAATCACGGTTTATAGTTGATACCTATATCTATTTTGGATTACTTAGGTTCCATGAAAGGAATCATTCAAATGGACTTAAGTTTTGGTATAGTCAATCTCTTTTGGTCTTTGGCCTTCGAGGGCTGTATTTGGTCTACGATATTTCCTTCGTTCAACTTTATTAACCTTAGTTTACTTGAGCTTCCGTACTTCTGAGTAACTATTACTCACTTTCTCAAGTTATAGTCCACTTCTTACTTCCTCGAGGTATGAACCTCGGCTTCTGGTCTGACTTCCTTCTGAAAGTAGTGTTCAATAATCTTATGAAAACAAGATCGAACTTCCTCTCAGTTCAGACCTTTTGCTTCTATCAAGCTTAAAGTATTGAGTTATTGTATATCTAACTCAATGTTTACTCTACCCCTTAGAGTTTTCTTATGGTCTTCAACTCCTTTTTTTTCCAACCATTGGATTGATGGTTAGAATATTGGTTTAGGTGTAGTTCATATTTGATATTCTTATAAGTTCTCGTGAAGAATATATGTGGTGTATCCACTCAATTGTGGACATCCAATGTGAATCCTTCAACTAAATGATTATAGATCTAGCTATTTGGCTGACAAGATTTTTATTTGTTTACAAACTTTTGTTACAAATAATTCAATCGTGGACTATTTGTAATACCAACTGATACCAGCTGTGATTATTATACCAACTGTGGCTATTTGATATTTAAAAATGTACTCTATTATAGGTCTTGATCAACTAGACGAGACATCTTCTACTCCATCTCGCAGTATTGATCTTATACCAATTGTGGTCTTCTGATATCAACTATGGTCTTCTTATATCTGCTATGGTTTCATAGGTCATCTTCCTTTCTCCGAGGGTTTATTGTTGCAAGAGAACCACTAACTGACACTATGAATATAGTATCCGAAGTGATTTCCCATGCATTCCCTCTTCTATGTTGACTATGGATCTGCTTGAGCTTCACCATAATCACAAGATTTCTCACCTTCATGCTTCTTATGTACTAAAGTACTCCTCTGTTGAGGTAGAGCATGAGTTTTTGATTGGTACTTCGTTCTGAATATTGTGGTTGCTTCCCACAACTTTGTTTCCTTTATCTGATGAACCTTCATCTTGTCTTCAGAATCTACAGAATTCGTCACTTCCTCACACGAATACCATTACCCTCTAGATCTATAGCATCAAGTAAGGACTTGATATAGCAACATGCATTTGCATACCAAGGTCAAACTTCATGTATGGATCTAGTCAAACAATGAAATTCCAATAAAAATCCAAGAAGATTCAGCTTTGTGCTTATAATACACACCATCATAAGCCTGAATATAATAGTTGAGTAAGACATCTCTAAACATCAGGCTCTGATGTGTAGTATATAACACCACATAAGATAGGGTATATTGTGATACTTAGCACATATAGTTGGCATTCTACTATTTGTCTTGACATTTACCTGAATTGCACATTTGCAATGAGATAAACTTGAAACAAAGTGGTCTAGGATAGTTAAGGTTAACCTAATTTTCTTTGGAAGTACTACTTAACTTCCATTTTTGTTGAGGCCTATCTCACATGATATGTCTAGGTTCTAACATTGCTATTCTAAACACATAACTATGGAAATATAGATCATATACTTTCATATGTTCTTAGCATATAACTAGGGTTCTGATGTACTTGACACAGTTCCCATGGTTTTGAAACACAACTCTTACTCTATTGTTTCGCGTCTAACTTCTTATCAAACTCCTCCTAAGTATTTATGATATTCTAGTCCATCACATAACGATTTTCAGGTGAATCATATATGATTTTTATCTCTACCATGTAAGTAGTCATATATTATTCCTATCTATCTTCCTTACCTCCCATGATTGACTCATCATGGTCTATACTACCTCACATAACTTGTACATATTAATTAGTATTAGTTGTTTCACAAGTTTGGATAATTTTGCTTACCCAGTACTTGTCTTGGTCTACATCTTCTAGTAAGACACTTTCCTTATATACTTATCTTCATCACTTAATATTACTCCTATTACAGGTCTAGGTAATTCTTTCTTAACCATAACAAGTGTTGGTACACATCTTCCAATAGGATATCTTCCTTATGGTTGTATCCTCTCCTTGGACTACCATGTATTGTATACCAACTGTGATCTACTCATCTATTGTTTTAAGGAACTTAATGGTGTGCTACATGTCTGGGATTAGCTAACTAACTTCACTTAAGAAAGATAGGTAACAAATATTGACTTAAGTGTGTCAGGATTATTCTCAAGTGAATATCCATCACAAGTCATAAGAAGTATTTGGTTTACCTAGGACAACTTCCTATAGACACTACCAATCCTATAGGTCTCCTTTAAAGGGTTTTAATCCTAGGGTCAAAGCATTTGCTCGATACCAACCGTGGTGACCCGACATACCACCGCATGGTGTAGTATGCAAGTCCGATATAACACCAATGAAACACCGTTCCACTAGTATTATATCGCTCGTAGTGGTACAACAGAAACATATGCGGGTCCAAGGTATGTCTATAGAGTTACAACATCGACTCTGTTACATAAGATTATCATAGCCTCCTACTTTACAATGAGGTAAAACTGCAAATAAACTCCAAAAGAACGACTCGTAGTCTAATCTTATCACGAACTCTATTTGTAGAGTATTTCACTAACTACGAGAGGCTAAGAATAGACTCTAGCTAAATAGGAGCTAGGTTTCGGAAGCTAGTTCCCTTCTATGGCTAAACTAGGTTTTCTCCTTGTTGGATGTGGTATCTGACTCCTCTGACATGGTCCTGTCTCTTGAAGTTGTTGATGACTCCTCGGCCTTCGAGTTGCATTGAAGATCCTCCTTCGATGCCTCCAAATCTAAGCAGGGGATTTAAGAGTGGGATGAGTACGAGCGTACTCAACTAGTTCATTATAGGAAAGAGGTGTTTAATGCACTAGCTACAGCATTAGACCAGAAAGTCTAATACCAATGCAAGTTTTCATAACCATTTCTTCAAAAGGTTGCTTTTATTCGGAAGAACTATGTCCGTCGACCTTCACCGGTTTACTAGAACTTCATGGAGCTCCTTTCCGCCGCATTCGTAGTTCCATATCCCGAACAGGAGTGACAGGTCACGGTTCTTTACACTCTGCAGAGGTGTGTTGCTTTACCCATAAGAGATCTTAACCTTGGTGCCAACCGAGCCGCGAGCTCGTCCACACTTCCTATGGTGTGAGGCCCGGTATAAGGTCTAGCCAATCATGTTCCTCCGCTACCTCGAACACCCACCCTTTGTTGCATACCCCGACCCTGGGTCCTCGTCGGTCCTCTTATACCACTTAAGGATGGACCCCGACCACGACAACAGCTTTGGGACTCGTTAACCAAACTCCTTCGCCGGTAGGCCGCAACCCATCATAGACCGCAATACCGTGGGGACTTTAGGGCTTCCCGCACCCACCGCTTGCACTTCGAGCGACAAGTGTCTACGGACTATGCCGTGGGGACTTAAGGCTTCCCCAGCCCACCGCTTGCCCCGACAGTATACAAGTGTCTACGGTAAAGCGCATCCGTTGATGAACGAGAGGTGGAAACACTTTTGACTACTCCGTCCCACTCCGGATCTTATGGTTAACACGGATATTACGGCACAAGAATCACTCGGCGACATTTGTTGTTTAATCCTAGATGGATATAAGCCCGTGCAATGGAACCTCCACCATATCAACACAATCCATGGTTCCATTGCCCACCACATAGTCATATTCATAGTTATGAAAGTAGTGGTTTTGATTTTTGTGCAGTAGTGATAACCATAATACTTTGCAAGTAATTTGATAAAAATAATCAAATGACATGAGCAAGTGATGAACTTGCCTTTCTTGACTGCAAGATTATGCAGGCAAGGTCTTCGATACGCAATAACTCCAAATTCTGAAATAGCATCATCGTCCGGTAAGGACGATGTTTAAAAGATTGGCAAGGATGCAATAATGCATAAGTATGAGATGCAATCGCTCTAAGCGTGTTCTAACCCCGATGATTTAGGATCAGTGAGTTGTAATGATTAGTTCAGGGTGTGTTGCACTTTTAGAGTGATTCACAAACAAGGTTCTTATTCAGGTTTGTGTTGTTTTAGAATCATAAGCAAGTGGTAAAATGCTTAGTAACAATCATACACCTCAAGGAATAGTAGTTGTATAATAAGTGAATAGCAGTTGTCAATTTTAAGTCCTATAGTGCATGGTTGATGATTACTTATTATATAATTCGAAAGAATAACTTTTGAAGAACATGTTCTATAATGAAGAACAAGTATGATCATTAGGGTTGAGGGGGTTCTATGGTTGATTATGGTTTCAGTTAATTTCTGGAGTAGGTATTAGATGGATCACAACCTAGTTGGATTCATCAGCTACTAGGCTTGTAAGGTTGAGATAAGCCTAGGCATCCTAAGCAATTCATTATACATGGTTGTTGTCAAGGTTGGTTTATCTTGCTAGTGATAGCTGGCTAGGGTTTATAGGTCCTTATAAGCAGGGTTGATGATGATTCCTTATTTTCTTCAAAAGAATAACTTTTGAAGAACATACTTCTTAAGTAATAAGAAGTATTACAATTAAGTTGAGGTTGTTTAGGTTTGCTATTTCATTTCCTAAGTAAAGAATTATTGGCTCCTGGTTAGGATGGTTCATAATTATGAAGTACTTGTAGGGTTTAGTGGACTATGGTTATGTAGTGATAATTATTGGGCATAGGTGCTATTGGAGTTCATCACAATGGTGTAATGCTAATTAAGGATGAGTAAGGATAAGGTTCTTGGTAATAAGGACTAGGGTTGGTCCTGTTTGATCATCTAGATAGGATAGGTGTGCATACATGGAATATCGAATTAGGGATAATAGGGCTCCTACATTTTATGTGGACATGGAAAGTATTTAATTTCCAATTATGGTTCTATGGATCAAAATGAAAATATCATGATCATATCTACTAACCTAGGGTTTAAGTTAGAAACAATTTAGGGTTCACATGTAATAATGGAACTAGGGTTTCTAATTAATTTAGGGTTTTAGGTTTCACATGAAATGATGAGTTCCCGGTTCTATTACTTATGAAATTAGGGTTTTCTAAATACCCTAAAGTTCTTGAATTAATAACTTCACTTTAAGGTTGAAGTTATTAATAACTTTGAAATAAAAATAATGTTGGATTTGGCATTTTATTATTTTTAATGAATTAATAATTAAGGTAATTATTATTTAGGGTTTAAATCCTCCTAATAAGGATTTAATAAATTAATAGTAAAGGAAAATTAATTTTAATGTTTTCCTTAATTAGTTACTGGTTTTTATTTATTTTCTGAAGTTTTCCTAATTATTGGATTTTAATTAAATTTGGAATTAAAGGAAAAGGCTTAATTGACAAGTAATAAATAATTGTATTTATATTAAAAATATAAATTTCATTTTATATTTTTATTGGATAGATTTTTCTTTTATAAGAATTTTGATATCTCATTTGTATTTTTCTGAGCTTTTATGAATTTTCCACAATTATTTGAAGTTGCAGGTATTAATGAATTTTTGAAATTAAACGAAACTGCTAAACTTACCCAGAGCTAAACTACACACAAGCCACCGGTTCGTGGGCCACTCGCCACGGTGGCTGCCACATAAGCATGGACCATGGTCAAAATCGAAAACGTGGCGAGACGAGCTCACCGCCGGCGGGAAATCCACGCCGGCGTCGTCGATTCAGACCCCCCCCTGATGAGTGGAGACTACCATCCTCCCCAGCACGCGACAAGGAATCGATTGATGCTAGCGCCGCTAGCTAATGGTCACCGGAATAGCTCCGGCGAGCACATACCGCGGCGGCGGATGCAGTTAAACGGCGCGGCGAAGCTACGGTGTATAATCGACCGAGGCGAGCATGCGAGGAGCTTCAGCGGCTCACCAGGAGTACGCCGGGCTTGACGGCGTGGCTCGCCGTGGTCTGGTTCGCCGGAGTTGGGTGTCGCCGGCCGTCGGGGAGACGAGCTCGACGGAGACGCTCCGAGGCACCTTGGCTTAATTCCTTTTGCAGGAAGAGCAAGGAGAAGATGGCGATGACGATGGTGTCATCGGCGAGGCTCGGGGAGGTCCCAGTCACCGGCGATAGATGGTGGCCGCGGAGGCTAGGGTTTGGGGAATTTGGGAAAAACGAAGAACACGAGAGATGGAGGATTCGGCCGTGTATTTATAGAGTAGCGGGCGGTCGTCGTCGGTCGCGTGGTCCACAAAGCCGGCCGGGACGTGGCTGAATTCGTCGCCGTGTCGACCTCCCGTGCTTGCAGACGACGAAGAAGACGAAGATGGCTTCGTCCACTTCGTGTGCGTCTGGAGCGAAGGGTTAAGCAGTCTTGGGCCGTGGCTGGGCTGCCTCTTGGGCCGTTTTGGGCTGCTGCCGAGCCGTGTGCTCGGGCCGTGGTGGCCCGCCGTGTAAGCCAGGTAGGCTTCCTTCTTTTCCTTTTGTTTTCTCGTTTTCTTTCTTATTTTCTGTTTTGAATTCTGCTTTTAAAATTCAAATTTGAATCCTATTTATACCTTGCAGGATTTTAAATATGTGAATCCCTTTGGAGTTTACGAACATACTATTGTAAATATAAGAGCTTTAAAATATTTCATATGTGTAGTGACACCCTTGTTTATTAAATGTTAATAGAGATTGAAAATGGGCAATTATATAGTCCTAATTGCCAATATCAATTTAGGTAATCCAAACTATTTCTCAAGAGGTTCTTCTAAGTACCTATTGATAGTTAAGTTTTTATATTTATCTTTTGTTACATTGCATTAAACAATTTACAAGGCATGGCTTAATATCAAGTTTCTTATTTGAGCATATGATCTCATAACATTATTTCATGTGCTCATGGTGGTTATTGATTTGGAGAATTGTTTAAGGTTATTTTAAAGTATTATTGTCATCTTTTAAACCCTTAGTTTAATATGGTTAAGGTGGATCTCATTTCTCTCATGAGTCTTCTATTTATATGAAAACAAGTAGTTAGTTGCACCTATATAGCATGGCTTGAAAAATAGGTTAAGTTGGTATCTTGATTCATTTCAGGGTTGGCTGAACAATTCCCTTATTCCTATTATAGCTTAGGCATGGTTTTAGTTTTTATATTATGATCACCATAGTGATACATAAACTAGGGTTTGAGATTTAATTCCAGGGTGTAGAGATGAGATGACACCATATTGCATGTGATAGGGTTTAATCTCCCCTAACCATGATAAGGTGGTTATTTACTTAACATTTTAGGTTCTCCTCTAGTTATTATGATATTAAGAATTAGTTTTATCTTCTACCAATTGGCTTCTATTATTAACCTCAATTTATCATTTAAGTAGCTACATTGGTTATAGTTCTTTTTATAGTTAACTTTGGTCATATGGATATATGGTTTCTCACCATATCAAGTATGGAGTTTTACTCTAAGATTTGCTTAGGTTCTTTAATTTATGAAATATAGATGTGGTAGGATTCTACTTATGATTACTAATTGAATCACAAGTTAAATTTCTCACCATATAAATTATAGGCTTTAATTCTAAGCTCTTCTTATGTGCTTATATCCTCTACTTCAAGTTCTTAGGTTTATGATCACTACACAATTTTATAATGATCAAGATTTGACTTCCCAAGGTATCTCTCATTAAATGAGGTTCTCACTTCCATGATCAAGCACTGCCTTGATCAACTAGGGTATAGTACTTCTAATTTACCTTCTTGAATGGGACTACTATGATTGTCTCTAAAGTTTATATCCCAGGAGAATGCCTGAGATATTATGTTAGGGTTCTACTCAACAATGATGATATGATCATCTGATTATAAGAATAGTTCTCTCTCTCAAATCCGAGTGCTTGCCTCAACTATCTTGAGTGTAACACCAGATCTTGAGCTCTCTTATATAGGAATGGATTATTCTAGGGTTTATGGTGTACTCACAATATCTCAATAGGTATCTAGTCTAAAACTCCACTTGGCTATCTTGGTTATCTCACCACTCCAAGATAAAATGGTTTACCTAATACTTTAGTTCAAAGTTTATCCTTTATTCATTAGTAAGTAAAACTAGAATTGATATGAATGGGCTCTCTCACTTGGAAAGTACTTCAATGATAACCTAAGGTTAGGCTCCCTAGAGGTTGATGTGATCATCAATATCTAGGTTTAACATGATTAGATTCTCTCTCTAGGAATTGTCTTGAATAATATCCTACTGTTTCTCTTAGAGATGATGATTTGAATACTTGGATGTATATCCGAGGTTTAGCTCCGGGTTTGTTACTTGCTTCTCTAATAAATAATATAGAACTCTCACCTCTCCGGGTTTGATGTATAATAATTTGAAATAGAGAAGAATTATATTCCTTAGTTGGATCTCCATGTCTTGTTTCCAAGAATGGAGTAAAATGAATACCATGAGATTCATGGTAGGATTATGGATTAGTTTAAGACATGGAAAAGATAAGTCAAGAATGATTTCTCCATTTTGTTGTTCCTTGGTTTGTAATTGAATAGATATTCATATGCTATGGCAAGGATTACTATATTATATTCTTTTATAAGATCAAGCAATTGATCATTGAGTAAAGTGTTGTTGTGAGGATTATTAGTTTCATTTGATCTAACCCCTTAGATCAAATCATCTCTACCCAAAACAATGTTTTAACCAAAGTCACATTGAGGTTTGTAGCGCTTCACTTGATGAGCTACTTCAATTCCACCAAGGTCAAGTGAAACTTCAGTTACTGTGACTGTTTTACTTTAAAGCGCGAAAATTCCCCAGATTTTCTATGCATGAATGCAATGCACACATCTGTTTCCTCTAATTTTGTAACCCCATTACCTGGGATATTACATTGTGCCACACCCGCTCATCCCCAGGCGCCCTGAGGTACGGCGACGCGCCCGTGTCGATGGCCAGCTCGGCGCCCACGTCGTGGTACGGCAGCGCCGGGTACCTGGGCACGATGTCGTGGGCGTTGCGCACGCGCAGGAGCCGGAGCTTGCCGGCGGCGTCGAACCGCTTCCTGAAGCCGGCGCCACCCACGCGCGGGTTGGCGAACGCGAACGCCGTGACGGGGAACGTGCCGTTGTAGCCGTTCTCGATGATGTCGAAGGCGCTGAGCGTTGCCAGCGCCGCCCCGAGGCTGTGGCCCGTCGTCGTGATGCTCACCTCCTCCTCCTTGTATGTGTCCACCAGCTTCCTCACCTCATCCAGCACCTGCATGTCATCGTGCAAGAGGAGGCTGGTGAGCACGATTTACAATGAACAGTGTACTGACGTGAGAGTACCGTAGATAGATACTTCCTCCGTTCCTTTCTATAATGCCTATAGATTTTTGGCATTTGTTTCAGAATATAAGGTTGTAGCTTGGCACTTTTTCAATTACCAATCAGTTCCCACAGGACATGCGTGAAAAAAGTTCATACAAAAAGGAAACAATTAATTGAAATTCCTAATGCATGATCCCAACGATTCTTTAGATTTAGGAAGTAATGTTTTTATTTCCTTAATATAACCTAGCTGCACATATATGGAGAGTCAACCAGAGAGATTTGTGGAAATTGTTATGTTAATTTAGGAAGTTACCGATTTCCCTCATTTTACTCTGATCTCAAATCGTTAATCTAGGGGTCTTGTGTAAAGAACGCTCTTATGCTAATTTCGGTGGCAAAAAACTATAGGCACTGTAGAATGGAACGGAGGGAGTATTTTGTTAGTGTACTACCTGGTCTCTGGCGCTGTCCTTGTTGTGGCTGGACGCCGGGTCGGTGGAGGTGTAGATGGAGAGCCAGCCGTGGTGCACCATGGCGTCGGTTCCGTGTGCGTCGCGGAGGAGGCCCCTTGGCGGCACCATGACGAACTCGAGGTCGTTGACCCACTCGAGCGCCTCGACGGTGCCGCGCCAGGCGACGACGATGTCGCGCCTCCCCAGCCGTGGCCTTCCCTCGTCGGTGGCCACGGCGACGAACCCGATCCAGTTGGACTCCCTGCGGCGCCTGCCCTCCCGTGCGGCCCCACGAACGCGGCGCCCCGACGGAGGGCGGAGCACGTGGCGTAGAGGAACCTGGTGACCCGGTACGTTGCGGCGTGGTCCGGCAGCATCACGCGCTCGAAGAAGCGCCGCCTGCCGAACCTGCACAGCCCGGCGTGCGGCGAGAGCTTCTCGTGGTTGAACGCGTCGTACGCCGCCTGCGCCATCTCGCCGTACCAGATCACAGTGCGGCGCAGGTCCAGGTCCAGCTGCGGGCGAAGCAGCCCGTCCCACCGCCGCTCGCCGTGGAGCTCCTTCCACCTCGCCGGCGCCGCCATGCTCGATTCAGCAGGGCGCCCTTGCTCCTCCGACATGGCCGGCCGGCGTCCACGCTTGCACTGTGAACTATGAACTGACTGATACGGTGGAGAGGTGCAGCAGCTGGCCTGCTCTTCGTCGACGTTTATACGCGCGCGCGCGGTGGCCGGCATCGACGGCGCGCGTGGCGTCGATCGAACCGGCCGGGTCTTGCATGCTTTCGCGAGCTGGCTTGTTTTGCTTGGCTCTGGATGGCCCAAGACGAGGTGAAAATGGCGTGACATTGCGATATGGGGGCACGCAAGACGACACAAACGCGCATTGATTCCCGCGCAGCAGCCTGCTCCAATCGGCACAACGTGTAAATGGCTCATCGTGCCAAACGCACCGCACCTAACCGAGTCCTTTGTTTTCTCCCCATCCAACGCACCTCCTCTCCCATCCAAACCCTAGCTTTAATCCGTCTCCTCCCATTTCTCTCCCACCGCCCGCGCCGCCGCTCGCCCACCCACCGCATCCATGCCTCCGCCTCCGCCTCCACCTCCACCTCCACCTCCACCTCGCCGGACGATGCACCAGCCGCCGCCATCGCTGCTCGTCCACGGCACCATCAACGCGGCCGCACCCAAGGTCGCCGCCATGGAGGCCAGGGCTTCGACCGACCCAATGGGAACAAGGGGACGCCGACGCGGCCGCCGCGCGCGACTCCGGCTTCCACTTCCTCGCCGTCCACGGAACCGCGCGCCGTCCATCTCCACACAATCTCACGGTATGAGCCGCTACCCAATCCCCCTTTCCAAAATTTCTTCCTTCCTTTTCCCCAACTCAAATAAACATGTTGCTTCTTTCTTTACCAGCCGGACCAGCACAAATCCGTCGAGATACTGCTCGGAGAAGGACACTCCGGCAAGGCCGTCGTCATCAAGGTCTTTCCATGCCTCTCCGTCCTACACGGGGTCGACCACCTAGGTCAGTCCCTCATCTCCTTGATGCGTCCTCTTGAATTGCTCTGCTCACGCAGTTCACTGCCCTACTCATCACCTCCTCTTGTGCTTTGCTTCATCACAGGTAGGAGGACGGGCAACACACCAAACTCACCCAGACCACGACATCAACGACTCCCCCATCTCCATCTCCATCTCCATGTACACGCCGTCGAGAACCCCCGCAAAAGGTCCATTTCCCACCCTCGCGATGTAGCACGGTTCCGCCTAATTCACCCAGTTGCAAACATAGCTACTTTACCTAGTGTTACTGCATCCAGCTTATTAGCTGACCTCTGGAAATACTCGTGTTTCTATGCAGCACCATGTGTGTTCAGTGAGGTGAAGAAAACTGCTGCTGCTGCTGCCAAGCTCCAACAAGGGCATCGAGGTCTCCGTCAACTAGCAGCCCCATCTAAACCAGTACCTTTGGCCAGTTCCTGCCTCAACTCCCAGTCCACCTCGCCGCAACCGTGATCTGGTCACCTGCTACTTTCTCTCTGTGTTTGCTAAGAGTTACTTGTGTTCTCCACGCTGTACTGCTTGTGGTGCGTTCATGGTCCCTCGCAGCAATAGCTTCTGCAGCTCGCTCTTGCCGCTCACTGTGCTAGCATAATTTGGAGTCGTGTTTTACCAGCGGGATGGATGCACTTGATCATGATCTGCTCCTATTGCTTGTTATTCGTTGTGTAACTGGGTTTTTGTTTCAGGTGATACTAATTGCTAGCTCAATTTAGCTAGAGGGAGGTACTGTCAGTTGGTGCGACAAGCCTCTGATGGTCTCCCTGTTACTGCATCCTGAGCTTACAGCTCCTTGGAAGTTGTGTTGTCTTTTGTCAACGTCAAAGACCACAACCTGACTCTTAGTCACTTTAATGTGTTCATTGCAGTGTTGGGCTGCATTGCTTGCTTTCCTACTGATTGCAAAGAAGCGCAGACTGTAGCTACTCGTGATCTGCAGGTCTTCTTATTTTGGAAGCGGGAAAGGATTTCTTTAGTTGATTAGCTAGAGGGGTTTGCTGTTACTGTATGTTGTGCTCCAGCTCAATCAAACTTGCATTTTGCAACCATTTGTCACTTCTCCTGCTTGCTGCATCTTGTGCTCAAGCTCAAACTTGTACTATTTTGTAAACATTAGTTACCTTGCTCAAACCAACCATCTGTTCATTAGATAGAAACATGTTATTTTTGTGCGAATCTTTGGGGAGAAGTTGGTATTCTTTGTTGCAAAAGTTCGGTAATGATATACACTAATTTGGCACCATGCCTTGTTTGACACTTGAATATGGCCATTTATGAATTTTTGCCTTATGAATGATATCTTGGAAAACATGGTGATATCTAAAAGTTTTTGGCTTGCTTTCTTGACTTGATAGGACCATGTTATGTTGGTCAAGCGGATGTCATCCACTGGTTCCACTCAGAAGTGTAAGGCCAGACATAAGGTAAACTATACTATGCTTTTAGTATCCATAAGATCCACCGATTTTTTGGACTGTGTCTGATAGCTGAGTTCATATCACGTGTTTGTTGCAGTTTGGGGACGAGCAAGACGGTGAGACGGTGGTGCTCGGCAACGGGAGGAGGGAGGCTGTAGTAGCTTGTGGCGGCACAGGAATGTTGGTGGGTAGGCACGAAGGGAGAGCTGGTGGTTGCCGGCCTGAGCTATAGCTGCCTGCTACTCCTCCAGGGACCTGTGCAAGGCTGGCTAGGACAGCTTCAGCATCGGAGCCAGGGGTGGCAAGTTCTTCTTCGTCCGGACCGACCAAGACGCTCAGTTATATAGACACATGACCAAGGCGCGCGCGACTCCGTCTGCGCCCCCTTCGACTACCTTGCCGTCCGCGGAACCTACAGGCCTGGCGACCATCTCCACACAACCTCACGGTATGAACCACTCCCCAATCCAGGTGCCTGTTCCAAGATTTCTTCTTTCTTTTCCTGAAATTATTACGGCTGAAATATTTCTTGGTTCTCTCTTGACCAACCAGCCTGACGAGGACGAATCCGTGGAGATACTGCTCCGACCTGTACGCTCCAGCACAGTCTTCTGCTCCCACAAGGCCGTCATTGCCTCACTGTTTCCTAGCTGCCCATCGTGCTGCTGCTGCTGCTTTTGGTCACAGCAAAAACTAAATCATCATCTTGTTTCTTCATCTTGCCTTGCATGGTTCATGGAAATTTCCAATTAAGCCAACACGTACGAATTAGGGTAATACATCTGTCTCTCTCTTGTAAATGCTCTAGCAATACTATAGCTTGACCATTACATCTTTCTTGTTGCTACTTATAGTGTGTGTGTATGTATATACCTGAGCATGACGTCAACTTGTCCATCTCTTGTAGGTACATCCGGGTCTGGGAATGATTTCAGCTTTACCAAAAGTGCCTTGCTGAAAGTTCGTTCCTGCTGACTGTCTTCTCTCTGCAGGATACAGAACCTTCTTTGTGGTAAATAAATACCTTCCTACGTCAACCTTGAATGCTTCAGCTTTTACATTGCTTGTGTTTCTTGCCCTCATGACCCCTGTTGATCTAATTATCCTCCCTTTTTTCTGCATCAAGAGCAGCGCCACCTCATCGAGTACCTTTGCCCAGTCCCTTCATTTACTCCGAGTCCGCCACACCGCGACCGTGGTCTTGGCGTCGCCTCCAAATACCCTCTGGTGAGCTCCACTCCTCTCCTCTCACCCATGACATCTGCAGATCGATCTTGCTGTGCTCAGTGCTAGCATAATTTGGAGTGCTGTTTTCCCAGCGGGATTCAGTTGATCATGATCTGATCCTATTGATCGTTATTCCTTCTGTAACCGGGTACTGTTCCAGGTCAAACTACTTGCTAGCTCAATTTAGCTACAGGGAGGTACTGTCAGTTGGTGCGACAAGCCTTTGATGGTCTCCCTGTTACTGCATCTTGAGCTTACAGCTCCTTTGAAGTTGTGTTTTATTTTGTCAATGTCAAAGCCCACAAGCTGACTCTTAGTCACTTTGGTGTGTTTGTTGGAGTGTTGCGCTGCAGTACTTGCTGATTGCAAAAGCGCAGACTGTAGGTACTAGTGATCTTCAGGTCTTTCTTATTTTTGGAAGCGTGTACATTTTTCAACAGCTACCTACTGGCTGATTAGCTCGAGGGGAGTGTTGTTACTGTATGTTGTGCTCCAGCTCATTCAAACTTGCATTATGTAACCATTTGTTACTTCTCCCGCTTGCTGCATCTTTTGCTCCACCTCCAACTTGTATTGTGAACCATTAGTTACTTTGCTTGAACCGACAATCTGTTCAGTAGATAGAAACACGTTATTTTCGTGCAAATCTTTGGGTAGAAGTTATACTATCTTGTCACAAAAGTTCGGAAAATGATAAATAGTAGTTTGCCACTTGAATTTGGCTTTTCTGATTTTGCGCCTATGAGTGATATCTTGGAAAACATGTGATATCTGAACTTTTTGGTTTGCTTTCTTGACTTTATAGGACCATGATTTGGTGGTAGAGCTGATGTCATCCACTGGTTCCACTCAGCAGTGCAGGCCAGACATAAGGTAAACTATAGCCTTTACTAGCCATAAGATCCACCGATTTTCTTGGACTGTCTGACAGATGTGTTGATATATCATGTGTTGGTTGCAGTGTGGGCATGGCAAGGGCAACACTGTAGAAGCTCATGGTGCCACTGGAACGTTGGTGGGTAGGCACTAAGGGAGAGCTGGTGGTCGTGTCTCTAATTGCTGCTGCAGGCATCCACCCGGAGTCTTCCCGAGCTGTAGCTACTGCCCAGTCGGCCAATGCTCCAGGGTCCTGGCGAGGACAACTTCAGCGTCCGAGCCAAAGGATGGCAAGGTCTGCCTCGTACGCACCGACCAAGATGATGACGCGCAGGTACATACACATGCCCAGGCCCATTGCAAATTTGATTCTTGGAGTTGCAGATACATGTCATCATCAATCACAAGCTATCCTGCAAGCTCCTTTATGCTTATAAGCTCAATTAGAGCTATCACCTCTACTTGTGGTTGTAATTAGAGCTATACTATTGTCTGTCGTTTCATGCTTTGAAATCACTAAAACTCGTGATATTGATTTACTTTTTAACGCTATGACATCTCCTTGTAACTCATACTTCATGTTTCTTAACTGCAGGTTTTAGAAGCCTGGAGTATAGCTAGTGAATGACTAAGGGTGGAAGAACAAGAAATCGAAGCTGAACTCTCCTTGTTTGTGTTTTGAGTTTATGTTTGAAGTTTGAGTGCTTCGGCTGTATTGGTGGACTGAATGCGAAGTGATTTTGGAACTGTTATTTTGGACTCCTATCCTGGGCTGTTAATAATCTGTCGTGATTTTTGTAATCTGGAGTGTAGATCTGAAGTTGAAATACGCTATATGCCTTAATATGGTTTTGATGATTCATTGATGTTGCTATATTATTTGCTATCTGATCTAAATGTCTAAAATTTCGCAAAGGGCATATGCTGAAATTTTTAACACTATTGCTAGTAACGTATTTAAGATGAACTGCTCGTTGTGGAATCTACAATTCTTCTAACTCTGCTCACTGATTATTTTAGCATGCATAATCACTTTTCTCAAAGTTTTTTTTTCTTTTCTGCTACACATGTTCAAAATTTAAGATAGCTATCATTGATATTTGATGTTTTAAAGCCTATTGGCTTAGCCGTGGCAGGAATGCATGCATGAAAATTGAGTGGCAATCAATCAACTAGCTAAGTGCCAGTGTGTTGCTACGTTGATCCTAAATGTCTAATATTTTCATGGTACATTAAGTTGGATACTATTGAAGAATTCTGTTCATCTAACCATTTCTTGTTCATCTTGGAAGGTTGTGAATTCGAAGAAGTGGCCACTCACAAGAAAACACCTTCTAATGAAAAAATATAAGCACACATTCTCTCTATATATATTAGAGTGTCAACTTTATCTCTTAAATTTATTTTTATATCTAGTTCCATCTGTCTGCACTGCTGCAAGATCATTGTAAACTAAAAACAAACGCCATGCTTTAAAATGCGTCAGCTAGCTTGTCCATATGTCTACCACGTGAGCTGTATTCAAAGGAAAATGAAATGAAATGAAATGAATAACTCAGTCAAATGTATGCTAAACTTTTTTTTTTAGAACACAGGTCGGCTGGTAGTTTTTTGTGTACCTAAGCGTCAGGTTATAGACGCGAGTCAACATTTGGCCATCTCCACAGATGTGCCATCGTCGTGAACTTGAATAATCGCCAGGGCCACAAGTAAGCACCGGTCGGCATAGTAGTGGGGACGTGAGTAAACGGCAGCGGCTCTAAGGGAGTAGATTGAGGAAGACAACGACCAGCACAACCTCCTGAAAAGATGTCCAAGAACATTTTTTGAGTTAATCGGAGAAGAACCAAGTTGTATAAGACCGGAAAGCACCATCAGCTCAGGGTTCTTCGTCGCTTACCTGGTCCTAGACTTCTTCTTGCATGGGGACTTGACCACAGATCAGGAGGCGTTCTTGGTGAGGAACATGGGCATGGAGTGGCGGAGGAGAGCTTATTTGCGGCCGATATCGATGAGGAGCTGGTTGATGTTGGCACTGAAGAACTGGAAGCAAGAACGGGGACTCAGCTGCAGGAAGGTCTTCTAGCTCGGGGGCGCGGAGGTTTGTGGCCGCCGCGGTGGATTTGGAGGTCATCGGTCGCCCGCCACGAGGTCGGGGAGAGGAGTCAGGGGATCGGGCGGAGCCAGTGGATGGATTTAGGCTTAAGGTCTGAAATGCGAAAGTGCGGGTTCGTTGGACTGCTGGTTGATTTCGAAATATTGATGGACAGCCGATTTCAGTTTAAGAGTAAGGGTGTGTTTGATTCTATGCCAAGATTGCCTTACCAAAATATTGGTACGCCCGTGAAATTCATGTGTTTTTTGGTTGGGCTCCAAATAATTGGCAAGCCTAAGCCAGTCTATGGACTCCAATGCTATTTTTACACCAATGCATGGGCGAGCCGGTGGCGACCGAGTCGTGCGCCAAAATATTGACTGCCAAAATTTGGTAAGGCGCATGCAGGCAGCATCCAAACATACCCTAAAAATTAAGGCCAATATGATCTAAATTAAGTTGCATGTGATAAATATGTGGTATTCATTTAAAATAATTACTTAGAATTAAAATTATGACCGACTAGTTTTTAGTTTAGTTGATCTATATGCATAATATTTTGCTATAGTACATGACTTTGAATACAGTGTTTGCTGCCGTGACTTTACTTCTTAATTTTACACTAGCTAAACACCGTAGCTCCCTGACTTTCCTCCATCATGTTAGAAGGTCTGCTTCCCCTAGCCGTTGTCTAGACCTACGACCATGCCACCATAGAATAGGCTCTGAGCATGGACCAGGCTCTCAAACAGGACCCACATGCTTGGAAAACAAAACATGACTAAATTTGTGTAAAAATCACCCATCATTTCATTTGTCATTCACTATGATTTTATGTTATTCGTTCTTGGGTGTTATTATTTTATCTTGTCGGTGACAGTCTTTACCTATCATTTCTCATGTCATCTCGCGGCCGAGCATTATTAATGTAATTATTTAATGCTACGAGATTCTTATTGTTAACTTTTACACACAAGTTCAGATCAAATGGACTATAGAAGCGTTGGAAAGCTCTTAGGGATTTAGGCTATCGAAGACTTTTGGTTTTGTTTATGCATTAAGTCTTTTTCATCATGTCATAAACTAATAGGTATGCCACATTTACCGCTTCGTCGCTAAAGCCTTCCTCCCACCTAGATGTGGTTTGGCGATTTGCGGAGGGCATATCAGGAATGGTAGTAACATAGTTAGCGGGTGGTAGGAGAGTACCAGTTGGGCAAGTGCTACATGATGGGTTGATTCAGATGGGTGTGAAGATGTCAGTGGTGGTGTTATTGGTTACTAGGACAAGGGAGAAGGATCGCCACATGATTGGGTAGTCATAGTTTCTCTCCAACTATGGCTACTCAGCCAACTAAATTTACGTGGTTTATTTATAGTAGTTAATCATGATATTATATAGGATATAAATGCTAATTCTACATTAGTTGTTCTACATTTCTTATCGCAGTAGTGGGTATTCACTATTCATAAACATGAAGAACAAGATGTCTAGAAAAGCCATATAAGAGACTTCGGTTATATGTTAAATTCAGTTGTTATGAAGATATACAGTTAAATATAGCTCCCTATTTACGAATTTTTAGTTTCGTCTCAACCCGGTAGACTGTCGGCGGTACTTTGGGGAGGGATGGCCATTTTGAGGAATTCTAGTATAACTAAAGTACTTTTAAGTAAACATAAATTTATTGAAATGTTAAAGGAAAATCGTTGTACTACAGTATTCTTACAAGACATTCCTTGTATAATGTGCATGCATTCATACGGACTATATGATACATTCACTTTAGCTAGATAGCCAAGTGTAGTCCGTCGTAGCACGCATGTTGGAAAGAAAATGCATACATCTCCCTTGCCATCAAATCCATGCATGCATTGGCCTACCTCTTTTGGCGTGCCTGGCTGCTCTAGCTTTACTAATCCTATTAGCACATGCATCACTACCGGAAAATTTCTCTTTGCCGTGCATGGCTTGTTTTGCTGAGTGTTTTATTTTCGGAACACAGCAAAGACCTTCTTTACCGAGTGTCCAACGAGAAAGCACACAGCAAAGATATCATGCTCGGCAAAGACCCAAAAAGCACACGGTAAAGATATCGTACTCAGTAAAGACCCAAAAGGAACACGGCAAAGATATCATACTCGGCAAAGAAATGTAAAATACACACGGCAAAGACCAAATACTCGGCAAACGATGGAACAGGTGGCTACCGTTGTCTTGTACGACGGTGCTGTGACGGTGCCAAGTCTTTGCCGTGTGTTCTTCTGAAACACTCAGCAAAGCAGTTAGGTCCTGATTGGTCAAAAGTTACGTCCCACGGATCATGCTTCTAGACCGTAAGATCTGCAAAGATCCGACGGGCCTCCATCTCCACCCAAGGCTGTGTCTACTCCCTCTCTCTCCTTATCCTCTTGGACTCTTGGTCCACCATCCACGCCACCTCTGCCACCGACCCCATCCCAATCAATGTGAGCTTTCTCCTCCCCAACTTCCTTATCCATGCGAGAACAACCGACGGAGGTGCCGGTCGGCCAGCCCTTCTCATCTTGCAGGCAGCGCGGCGCCGCGAGATCGTCGGCGCTCGTATCCTCCTCTCCTCCTCCGCGCAGCGACACAGACGAGGCGGACTGGCGCGGAGCGGCGGCTTGGCGCGCCGCGGCTCAAGTCCAGCGGCGTGGACGAGGCGGCCTGGCGCGCGGTTACTTGATGCGCAGCGGCTTGGCGTCCAGCGGCATGAACAAGGTGGCCTGGCACGCGGTGGCTTGACGTGCAGCGGCGCGGACGAGTCGGCGCGTCCGCGGCGGCCTGACGCGGAGTCGCAGACACGGTGGTCGACGCACGGCGTCGCGGGGACGCAAGCGACGCGCGGCGACGCTCTAGGTGCGGTGGTCTGTCGAGCGGGACGGGGCGGGCTGGCACACGGGACGGCACCGGCGACGCTCCAGTTGCGGTGGCCTGGCACGAGGGACGGCACCGGCGGCGCGGCAGACTTTTTTTTTTAATTTGGAAGTTAGGCTTTGCCGTGTGTGTTCGAAAACACTCGGCCAAACTCTGTGCTTTCCGTTTCCGTCCGTTGGCCGTCAGTCTGCTTTGCTTTGCCGTGCCACCCTAAAAACACACGGCAATGTCTTCGCCGTGTTCAGGCCAAAAATACACACGGCAAAGATCTTTGCCGTCCTGATTTTCGCCGTGTATTCTTCGCCGTGTGCTTGCACACAGCAAAGGCTTTGCCGTGTTCCGAAAAGCCTTTGCCGTGTTTTTTTCCCACACGGCAAAGAATATTTTTCCCGTAGTGCATGTGGTTGACTAGGTCCTCGTTGCACACATAAAACTAGCCAACTTTATAGTGCCTACATGCATGAGAGAGAGGTACAACAGAATGGATGGACACAAATTATATATATCCTAACAATTGGAGTACTGGCCCTCAGACCAAGTACAAATTAACCCAGCTTCTTCACCATCCATCCAGCAGCCAAGGTAGTAGTTCTTCTATGGCTCTATATTATCAATTCTATAGAGTGAGTGTGAAAAGATAGAGCCAACAAGCTAGACATGACGTTATTCAACGCAACAAACCCTGCCAAAGCGAGGACTTCCTCGCCGCCGCTCGTGCCACCGATGCCAAGACCTTCAATGTTGAGGTCGAGGAGGCGGTCAACGCTGTGAAGCGGATCAGCTCCATCTCTGTGGAAGAGGCTCTCCGTACAGACGTTGTTCCTCATCTTGGTTGTTGATCCAACTTATCACTTTCATCACGTGGCAAAGCTGCAACATACTTGCACCAAGACGCCAACTAGCTAGATACAAAAATGCCATCTAGCTATGCCAACAAACATCTGCACGGACGACAAGGTTCTGAACGGCGAGTCCTACCTTCGCCATCATGGTGCTGATGGCCATCTTCACCACCTTCGTCACAACCCTAGTCTTCATGGACAACTACAAGCTAGCACGGTAGTCGGTGCATGTCGTAGAAGCTTTGGACCGTGGAGTGATTTGTCGTTTGATTTGTGTAAACATTACCCATCATTTGATTTGTCGTTCACTATGATTTTATGTGTTTCGTTCTCGGGTGTTATTATTTTATGTTGTTGGTGACAATTTTTACCTATTATTTCTCATGTCATCTTGCGGTCGAGCATTGTGAATTTCATTATTTAATGCTACTAGATTCATATTGTTAACTTTTACACACAAGTTCGGATCAAATCGACTCTAGAGGCGTTGGAAAGCTCTTAGGGAGTTAGGCTATCAAACACTTCTGGTTTTGTTTATGCACTAAGTCTTTTTCATCATGGCATAAACTAATAGCTATGCCACATTTACCGCTTCGTCGCTAAAGCCTTCCTCCCACCTAGAAGTGGTTTGGCGATTTGCGGAGGGCGTAGCAGCAATGGTAGTAACATAGTTAGAGGGTGGTAGGAGAGGACCATTTGGGCAAGTGCTACGTGATGTGTTGACTTAGGTGGGTGTGAAGAGGCCGGCCAGTGGTGGTGGTATAGGCTAATAGGACATGGGAGAAGGATCGCCGCATGAGTTGGGTAGTCATAGTTTCCTCCAACTATGGCTACTCAACAAACTAAGTTTACGTGGTTTATTTACAGTAGTTAATCATGGCACAATAAATGATATAAGGGCTAATTCTACATTAGTTGTTCTACATTTCTTATCGCAGTAGTGGGTATTCACTATTCGTAAACATGAAGAACAAGATGTCTAGAAAAGCCATATAAGGGACATCTGTCATATATTAAACTTAGTTATTATGAAGATATACGGTTAAATATAGCTCCCTAATTAAGAATTTTTAGTTTCGTCTCCACCTGGTAGACTGCCGACAGTACTTTGGGAAGGGATGATCATTTGGAGGAATCCAAATATAACTAAAGTACTTTGAAGTAAGCATAAATTTATTTAAAAGTTAAAGGAAAATCGTTGTACTACAGTATTCTTGCAAGACATTCTTTGTGTAATGTTCATGCATTCATACAGATTATATGATTCATTTACTTGTGGCATGGTTTATTAATTTGAGCCAGATAGCCAAGTGTAGTCCCACCTAGCATGCATACGGAACATAAAATGCATGCATCTCTCTTGCCATCAAATCCATGCATGCACCACCCTACCTCTTTTTGGTGTGCTTGTACTACCACATGCATGCGGTTGACTAGGTCCTCCTTGCACACATAAAACTAGCCACCTTTACAGTACATGGAGGAGAGAGAGGTATAGTAGAATGGATGGACACGAATTCTACATCCTAAAACTTGGAGTACTATCCCTCGAACCAAGTTCAAATTCACCCAGCTTCTTCACCATCCATCCTGCAGCCAAGGTAGCAGTTCTTTTATGTTTCCTGCAGTAATATTTATGTAGAGTGAGTGTGAAGATACAGAGGAAAGTGAGACATGATATTCAACGCGGCTGCCGAAACTTTTTTTTCGAAATGGGAGCTGATCGAGTACCCCAGCCTCTCCATCCGGAAGATGCACACGACCTTTTTTATTAAAGCATAATTCAAAGTATCAAGTATAATATCTATTACATCCATGGTGGCTGCAAAAATCAGCCAACATAAAAAAACATGAAGCTATAAAATGTCTATGTGACATCTCCAATGCGCCTAGAGTGCAACCAGCCACACTGGTTGAAAATAGCTCGAGCGACCGCCATCAAACGATTGCATCCGGTATCCAAAGGTTCCCGCTACTCCACAGGGAGGAGATATGACCACAAATGAATCATCGAAGCCGGATTAGCATATAATGACGCGACGGATGCTGAAGCGTGACAAGCTGATCAAGTCGAGCCGGGTGATCCGGCAAGTAGCTAGTCAGTTGTGTACTGGTGCATTGCACGATGGCCAAGTCTTGCATGTGGCCATTCAGCGAATGGTGGTGGACGTGCATATAGCTAGAAATTAGTTAGTGCATGAAGTTAGTTAGTGAGGTGCTGGGTCAGCATGGCGTGAGTGTGTGGCTAGCTAGTGGAGTTAGTGGGCATTGTGCATCCAGACTCTGCCTATATTTAAGTCCACGTAAGAGTACTGTGTGTTCAGAAATGAGATGAGAAGTGAAAATGTAGCTATGGTGGTGTCACCAAGGAAGTGTGTATTGGCAAAGCCTTCTTCTTCCTTGGCTAGTGTGGGTGCGTGTGTGTTCTTGTGTTGAGAAAAACAAGAGAGATTGAGAGAGTGTGAGGTAGAGGAAGAAGGGGTTGCGAGATGCAGCCCCAACATCGCCATGTATACCATGCACTTGCATACACGCATGCAAGACCAATGGAGTAGTGTGTGCATCCGCAAGACATGTATCAATTTAGGACGCGAGAGTGCCTCACCACTCCCGTCGAGCCGCCAAATGTCCATGCAGAGATACATTTTTGCAAATTCATGAAGAAAGTGTGTGAGGAGAAGCAATAACATCCAATACAAGGACACAATTTGAACACAACATAATTTTATGATAGGAGACATCCATTTCCTATAATTTAATGTGTCTCTTTATTGTGACACGTTAACATTTTGTGCATGAAATAATAGCTATTAGATTTCTTTGATGTGGCTTCTCGTCGTTGTGGCGGGGCTCTAGGATTCCTAGATGTCCTAACATTTCTCTATCGATGCCTTTTTTGATAGCCGTACCGTTTGTATTATACAACTTCCATGTCTTAAGAAGCCATAACCTCCTGAGAGCTTTTCAAACGCTTCCAGAATCCTATTATTAATAATGTTGTGGCATCGCTCCCTCGTCAATAAATTTTGCGAAGAACACATGGGATGCAAATAGAGATGCATAGAGCAGGAATAAAGTTAGGTGTTAGGGTTGGATGGCGTGGTGTCGCAAGCTGGAGAAGAAGGTGGTGAGGCTCAGAGGGACGGCCCGCGGCAGCGGTGGACCGATGGATAAGGAGCTTGGGGCAAGGTGGTGAGGCATCGCAACACCGCGCCGACCACGGGTGCCGGGAGGACGGCGGTTACAGAGGTGGTGGTTGCGAGGAGCAGCTCGCCGGAAGGGGAGAAGGAGGTTCGCTAGAGGCATCGAAGATGGCCATGTACATAGGCATCGGTGACACCAGTTTAATTAGAATTAAACCAAATCTCCTTCAACTCCGGGTCAGACAGACGACCCTTCTCTCAAAACAACAAGAGTACATGAAGGGCATGTTAAAATAACTAGAGTATACAAGGGGAAGTATACTTGTATCACTAGAGTACAAGATCGAGTTCTCGTCATAACAAGATAACCAATTACTCCAGCATGTACAACTACAAGCACAATGATGAGAGGAGATCGTCCACATGCAAGAAGCAGACGGCGATCAACACTTCGCCGACAAGGCGACAATGGGGATGGACACAACCACCTTGGCCGAGGAGGCCATGGCGGCAACCATCCTATCTCATCCATTTCCAAACCGACCGGTCATGCACTCATTCAGTCCTACGGCTCAATAGATTTACATCACTGACACATGGAGGTAGAAACAACTGATGGATGGATCGATCGTGTACATGCCTAGTTAAGTAGATGAAAAATCTCCCGCAAAAAAAATATAAAGTAGTAGACAACAAGGAAGAAGATACGGTGCGTGGAGTGGAGTGGTCCGAATAGGCATTTCTACTGGATCCGGTTGGCTACTATCCATGCACGCATGTGTTTGGTTGCACCCCATGCTTAGGGCATGCACAAAGGTAGCTCTAGTACAAACTAGCTTGCTCATCATGAAGTCGATCAATTTCCTTCCCGCCAGTTTTGTACATAGCAATCACTAACTCTCCTCCGACACAATAATTAAGTATGTGACGACACGACGGTGTCATGCTAACTTGTGCCCGAAAGCTACGACGACCTAGTGTGGAATGAGTCGGCGGCCAAGAACCCGACAGGTGGCGGGACGAGGCCATCGAAGGCCTTCCAGTGGAACTCCCGTTTGTCGTTGGTGAAATCGTTGGTAGGCAAAGCGTTGTTGGGGAGGCCCTACACACCGCAACAAGAGCCCTCTTACTCTTCATTATATGAGAATGCATCCTTTCATAGCACATTTTAAAGTTCAGTTTTAGGCCACCATACATTTCTTTAAACCTTATCGCCATACATTTTCTTCTAACGCGAGTAGTAATAGCTAGATGGTGGCGTCTGAACTGCACATATTGAGTGATCCAGCTAGCAGCTACCGAAGGTGGACATACAAAAATGAGTTTTTTTCCAACTTGTATAGGATTTGCTAAGTTTATCTAGCGAGAGTAGGAAGACCGAGTGCGCATGGAAATCAAGGAAGGTTCGACTAACGATCAAACAGATCGGCGCGATACCATGGACTTTGGCCAGGAATGCATGCCAAACGACAATCCATATCATAGCTACATGCATCAAGATTTGTCTAGAGAAAGATGGTGAAACGCAACCTCTTCACGTGATCATTTATGTAAGCTGCATGCATAGGAGTTGCAGCAGGACCACTTCCTTAGGCCCAATAAGACTATCTCAAATCAGCAGCCCACTATCACAGTTGCTTGCGTGTAGAATGGTACGGAGTAGCATTGCATTGCAATGTTTAGTTCCACCTTGCTACTTTGGAGAGGTGGAGACCACCTTATAAGGGCTGCTCTTCATTGTCTTCTAGTTAGTAGTAGAACCAGATGAAGCATGTCTAAATAGCGCATGCGCCCGCGTGAATATTCGCGACTTAAGACTTTGGACGCTTGGCGACGGCGCCCCTAGCCTAGCAAATATAATATTTTTTTCGTGTTTTTTGGTCAATCCTATTGCCAGCCACGTGAAGAGGAAGGCACTGAACTCCTCTCCTCTCACCCATGGCATCCGCAGCTCGCTCTTGCTGTGCTCCGTGGTAGCATAATTTGGAGTGCTGTTTTCCCAGCGGGATGCAGTTGATCATGATCTGCTCCTACTGCTTGTTATTCCTTCTGTAACCGGGTACTGTTTCAGGCCATACTACTTGCTAGCTCAGTTCAGCTACAGGGAGGTACTGTCAGTTGGTGCGACAAGCCTCTGATAGTCCACTTTCAGGTTATCATCCGAACCCCTTCCGGTATTAAGTTGTAAATAACAGACAATTGCATTAAGTATGGTGCGTAATGTAATCAACACAAATATCCTTAGACAAAGCATCGATGTTTTATCCCTAGTAGCAACAACACATCCACAACCTTAGAACTTTACATCACTTTGTCCCGATTCAATGGAGGCATGAACCCACTATCGAGCATAAATACTCCCTCTTGGAGTTACAAGTATCAACTTGGCCAGAGCCTCTACTAGCAACGGAGAGCCATCAAAGGCTTTCCAGTAGAACTCCCATTTGTCGTTGGCAAAATCGTTTGTAGGCAGAGCGCCGCTAGGGAGGCCCTCGACACACTAAGGCAGGAGTGCGATGAATGTAGGAATTACTATGAGATATAATAACACATATAAGTTTATCATATATATAACCATGTATATAGTCAACAACATTCGAGGTCATGGACACTTGGCGCCCTACCATTTGACGCCATGCACCTCCCCTTAGTCTCATCCAAATGGCGTTGTAACCATGTATGATAACCCATATAAGTTTATCACATATGTAACCATGTATATATTCACCAACCTTGAAGTACTAATAGTTTACGAGTCAAGATGTGCAACGGGGACGCTTGTGTTTTCCATGGCGCTTCTAAGCTCTCCTCTTCAACGGCACAACGTTGTACCGACACAAGGAGCCCAACAACTGTCCATTGATGCGCAGATGTTCATTGTCTCCTACACATCATAGAATATGTTTCTCTTCATTACATGAGAATGGATCCTCTCGCTGAACCTTATTGCCACACTTTTTCTTATGACACGAGTAGTAATAGATAGATGGTGGCGTTTGAACTGCACATTTTTAGTGATCTAGACATAAATGAGATTTTTATTCAACATATTGTTCGAGTATTATTTTTCCTAAACTATATAGGATTTTAAGTCAACAAAGGTTCGAATAACGATCAGATAGATCGGCGAGATAGTGTTGGCGCATGGTGGCTCACAATATCATGGACTTTGGCCAGGAATGCACGCCTAGACAATATTCTTCTGAACAAAGATGATGGTAAGCAACCCCTTTACGTGACCATTTACGTAAGCTGCATGCATAGCAGGTACAGCGGGAGCATGTCTTTGGACCCAATAAAGCTATCCCATAATACTTGCTTGGGCCGAATATTTACAAATGATCAGCAGCAACAATACTTGCTTGGGCCGAATAAGGCTAGCCCAAATCAATTGCCCATTAAATTGGCTGAGTAGAATGGTAGCATTGCATTGCAATGTTTAGTCCCACCTTACTACTTTAGAGAGGTGGAGACCAACTTATAAGGGCTGCTCTCCACTACGTTCTAGTTAGTAGTAGAACTAGATCAAACACAGCTAAATAGCGCGTGCGCTCGCGTGAATATTCGCGACTTAAGACTTTGGACGCTTGCGGTTTACTTTGTTTATGTCCCCTGTGTCTTAGTCTTACGTGCAAGTCGTTAAGAACTAGACATTTGTGGTTGTAAGACCCGCTAGACTCTACATGCGTACTTCTGGTTTTATTCGTTGTGGCATCTGAAAGATACAACGGGTGTTCTATGAATTTTATAATATTTTACGTTATGTTTGGTTGATATACTATGATTGCCACACTTTTCCACATTTTAAGTTAGGCCGTTCGCTTTAGTCATACTTGTGACACTTCATTTTATGGAAACTAGACCCACATGTCATTGGCTCGGAAAAGCGTGCCAAGCACTCTTCAAGTGTAGCAATGTTTTGCCCTCATTCTAGTTGAAAAACTTTAGACTTGAAGGCCAAAAGGTAAGACAAAAGTTGACAGCCTTAGAACACTCGTTTTATAGTTCTACATTCTCGATCCATAATATAGAGACATACACTGCACGAAGTGTATTTTTATTGGAAAAGCTAACATGTAGTTTGCTTTCTTTTGAAAATTTAAAAAATGACATTTTGAAGTTTCTGAAAAATCTGAAGAAAAATGTAGACGCAGATAATGTTGAGTTCTATCAATTTGCAAAATTTGAACTCAAGATATCCCATATTCTAGGCTGTGCAAAAATAACAAAATATGACAGATTTTAAGGTTTTGAAAGTTTACACCGTTTCATTATTGTAGATTTCAGATTTTGTCGTTTTAAGGTTTTGAAAGTTTACACCGTTTCATTATTGTAGATTTCAGAGAGAGTAGAAGAACTTAACCAGCCCAAGGTGGAAGAAGGCCTATATATAGTCTAGGAAAAAATAGAACCGTTGGGGAGAAAAAGGGGCAGAAAAACGACCCAGCCGACATACAGCTCGGCAGGGCCGGACCAGGTGCCGGTCCACCCGGCAGGCCGGGCCACCCGGAAGCAGCACTCGGCAAGCCCGGCCAGAGGCCGAGCTAACCGGGAGGATGGACCAGTCGGCACCACACCTGGTGGGCCGAACCAGATGCCGGCCCGCCCGGCAGCAGCACTCGGCATGCCGGGCTGGGTGCCGGACTGATCGGCAGCAGCACCCGGCAGGCTGGGCCAGAGGCCGTGTATCTGTAATCGCATCTTAGATTAAGAGATAGAGTTTAACCCGTGCACGGTTAGGTGCACGCCTAAATTAGAAAGTCCCCTGGACTATAAATATGTATCTAGGGTTTACGAAATAAACAACAACCAACGTTCAACCAACAAATCAATCTCGGCGCATCGCCAACTCATTCGTCTCGAGGGTTTCTACCGGTAAGCGACATGCTGCCTAGATCGCATCTTGCGATCTAGGCAGCACGAGCTCCACGTTGTTCATGCGTTGCTCGTACTGAAGCCTTTTTGATGGCGAGCAACGTAGTTATCATAGATATGTTAGGGTTAGCATAGTTCTTCGTATCATATGCTTGCGTAGTGCAACCCTGCATGTCTAGCCGCCCTTACACCTATCTTAGGTGTAGGGGCGGCACCCGCTTGATCATAGTATAGTAGATTCGATCCGTTACGGTTGCTCCTTGATTCTTCAAGGATTAGTTTAATATCTGCAATAGTTAGGCCTTATAAGGGGCTGGAGGATCCAGCGGCACGTAGGGTGTCGTTCGCAAGTCCTAGACAGGATGTTCCGGGGATCAACCTCGTGTTGGTTTTTAGGCCTTGTCTAGGATCGGCTTACGATCACCGTGCGTGGCCGCGAGGCCCAATCCTGAGTAGGATGTTCCGATTATGCGGTGAAAACCCCAAATCGTCGTAGATCTTATCAGCTGTATCTTGATCAAGCGGGACCACCATATATTCGTGCACCTCGTACGAATCATGGGTGGATCGGCTCCCATGAGCCGATTCACGGGATAACTCGAGAGCCGATCGAGGCTCGTATTTAATGTTTACGTGTATGCCATGCGAGGAAACTAAGCGAGGCATCCCCATCACCTTCCCGACCGGTATAGGTCGGGTGGCACGCCCTAGCATCAGCATCGGACGTGTGACCAGAAAGCTTTGCGGGCCGTCGCTCGGAGGGACCAGGGCCAACCGAAGCCCTAAGTTGTTCCCGGCTCTACCGTGTTGCCTGTCGCTACCCGCCGGTGGGTTTCTGACGCGCAACACATTCTGGCACGCCCGGTGGGACACTTCGACAATTCGACTATGGTGAGAGGCTGGTATGAACTCTATTTGTTTTCATTTTTGTACATATACTCATCCATGTGAGCATGTTTAGTTGGTTCATGTGAGGTATATGTCATTTAAAGAAAGACTAGTAGTTCATGATCTCTCATGTTTAGCTCCAATCTATTAATATGGGTAGCATGTCATGGACGTTTGCTTGCATCGTTTTATTCATAAGTAGGTATGGCATTGTGGTATCCTCCTCTGAATAATTCATTTATATCGACTTGGCACATGCTCACGCATGCATATGACTGAACAAAAGTCAACTAAGCCTCGATGATTTAATTTACTTCAGAGTTCTTGTATCACTTTTATGCCTCCGTTAATTTATTTTGCCGCAAGCATGATTATGACAGTTACTGCTCTCCTGATTTGTTGCTCTCCAGTCTATTGCTAGCCTTCACTTGTACTGAGCGGGAACGCTGCTCGTGCTTCCAAATACCTGAAAACCAAGTTGTTCCAAAAGTGTCCACCATAAATACCTATGCATGGCATTTCAAACCATTCCAAGTAAATTCTCATGCGCTACCTTTAAAACCTTCAAAATGCTTCTCAATTTGTGTTTATGTTTCATAGCTCATGAGGAAGTATGTGGTGTTTAGCTTCCAACCTTGTCATTTACTTTTGACAGACTCTCATATGGACTAGTGGCACATCCGCTTATCCAATAATTTTGCAAAAAGAGCTGGCAATGGGATTCCCAGTCCCGAATTAATTAACTTAAATAGACACTCCTCCATGGTTTGTGATTGATGGACGGCACCCGAAGGATTCGGTTAGCCATGGCTTGTGTAAGCAAAGGTTGGGGGAGTGTCATCATCATAATAAAACTAAAATAAAAAGGCACTCATTCATGGTATGTGATTGTTGGCGAGCACCCGAGGATTCGGTTAGCCATGGTTTGTGTAAGAAAGGTCGGAAGGAGTGCCACATAAATATGCAAATAATTCATGGGAGCCGCTCTTGGGAGTCCGGTTGGCGAGGTAGTTAGTGTACCCATTACCATTCGTTGACAACAATAAACACCTCTCAAAATAATTTTACTCTTGTTTAAAAAAAATGAAAAGCTCTAGCGCATGTTAATCCCTGCTTCCCTCTGCGAAGGGTCAATCTTTTATTTTTATGTTGTGTCTCCATCCTTTCTTTGAGCACTTTCTTGAGAGCACAACTGTCATTCTTAGTATAATATGCTTGTCTCAAAATATTATTGATTGTGGTATAACTTTGATGCTTTTATCTTTGTCAATCTCTATTTCTAGTCTTTCTATGAACCTCGGAGGTGCTCGAGCATTTATGTTTTGCTATTCAAATACGGGCAAGCGAGATACCACTTTATCATACTCTCTTATGAACGTTGCAATCCTGCTTATATACATGATTCATGATGCTTATTATTAATTGTTGGTACCTCTCCATGATTGACATAGCTGTTAGATGATCTTATTTGCATGCATCTCATTATGAACTGCCTAAGTATTAGCCATAGCATGAGAATATATACATCATATGAGCAAATGTGTTCGTGAAAGTTCTTTTATCGCTCAGTTGTTAACTGAATTGCTTCAACACGACTGCGTGCGCATCGACGTCACGAAGGACGGGGTTAGGCTGGTTTTAGCCACCGGCCTGACAGTATAGCAAGAGCAAACCTACGAACAAACGAGGCGAGGCCGATCTTTGGGATCGGCCCCCAGAGATCTATAGAGGAACATTGCAAAACCTTCATTAAGTGATTCAATCAACGTGGAGGCCGATTCCAGCAATCGGCCAAAATTATCCTCAACATACGTTCTGCCTGTGTTCAACGCTGATCTAATGGGCAGCGGTTTTACGTCGGCTGGTGAGCTGGAAGAAGTCAACATTTGGTCCTAACGGAGCCGACGTTCAAAGATAGTGCCTTGGCTAACTAAAGAGCCGATATCCACAGTAACCTGGCAGATTCGGCTCGGGGGGCACCTAATCGGATGAACATGTGCGATACATGCGCAGTGAGATATTGGGGGCCGATAGAAAATCTGCCCGTAAAAAAAAAAAAAAAATTTCATGATACACAGCCGATGCACGAACTAAGGAACAAAGCCGATGCACAGTCATCGACTCTAGCACAGATTACACAGCATCGGCTACCTTGGTCTTCAGTTCAGCTTCAAGGCCTTCTGCTTCCATCTTTCCGATGAGCCGATCTTGGTGCCCTTCTCTTCGAGGATTTCCGACACCCTTTGGCAAGGTCGCCAGTCCAGCAGTACTATCAGAAGCCTGTTGGTCTTTGCTCATTAAGCCGTCAGTTATTCGTCTATGACATCGGCTTTTGACGGAAGAAGAGACGATCGATGGGGGCAAGTTTAGCTGGCTCGGCATGGTGGACGATCTGAACGTCTTTATCTTTATCCTCGCCTTGACTGAGGCTCGGGGGGCAGCTAATCTGTTAGACACTCTGTTTTGGAAGCCGATTGGAAGGTCATCGGCTGTCCCGGCATCATAACCTTCTTCGAAAGCGGCGAGTTGTTACAGAAGAAGACTACTAGAGCTGCGGAAAGGAGCCTGAAAGGGAAGCCGTTGTCATCTATAGGGTCTGGACCGTCCTGTTGCTGCAAGAAGATGAAGGAGACTTGATTCTCAAAACAGCCGATGAACAGCCATCGGCTATAGATTGCAAAGTATTATGGTCAGATGTCAACATGGCAGGGTCTGTTTACCGCCATGGCAAAGACAAAGAAGAGAGCAGTCACTCTGGTGGCAAGGACAAAGAGGAGGCCGGTTCAAGCGATCGGTTTCGATATAATGATAAAAGAAGATATACGCAAGACTGTGCCGATGGCCAGAACAAATGAAGGATACTGCGACGGTTCTGCCACGACATGACCCGACGAAGAAAAAACAGAGTGATTTTGGAATTATCAATTCCAAAACCAGGGGGGCATGTGTTATCACCAGAATTTGACCGAGTCAGAGGTGGGCCGCGATCAAGATGGATTTAAAGAATATACATGGAAGAGATACGTGAATCGGCCTGTTATGCACAATGTTTGGGCTAGCGTGCCCGTGTATCTGTAATCGCATCTTAGATTAAGAGATAGAGTTTAACCCGTGCACGGTTAGGTGCACGCCTAAATTAGAAAGTCCCCTGGACTATAAATATGTATCTAGGGTTTACGAAATAAACAACAACCAACGTTCAACCAACAAATCAATCTCGGCGCATCGCCAACTCCTTCGTCTCGAGGGTTTCTACCGGTAAGCGATATGCTGCCTAGATCGCATCTTGCGATCTAGGCAGTACGAGCTCCACGTTGTTCATGCGTTGCTCGTACTGAAGCCTTTTTGATGGCGAGCAACGTAGTTATCATAGATATGTTAGGGTTAGCATAGTTCTTCGTATCATATGCTTGCGTAGTGCAACCCCTGCATGTCTAGCCGCCCTTACACCTATCTTAGGTGTAGGGGCGGCACCCGCTTGATCATAGTATAGTAGATTCGATCCGTTACGGTTGCTCCTTGATTCTTCAAGGATTAGTTTAATATCTGCAATAGTTAGGCCTTATAAGGGGCTGGAGGATCCAGCGGCACGTAGGGTGTCGTTCGCAAGTCCTAGACAGGATGTTCCGGGGATCAACCTCGTGTTGGTTTTTAGGTCTTGTCTAGGATCGGCTTACGATCACCGTGCGTGGCCGCGAGGCCCAATCCTGAGTAGGATGTTCCGATTATGCGGTGAAAACCCCAAATCGTCGTAGATCTTATCAGCTGTATCTTGATCAAGCGGGACCACCATATATTCGTGCACCTCGTACGAATCATGGGTGGATCGGCTCCCATGAGCCGATTCACGGGATAACCTCGAGAGCCGATCGAGGCTCGTATTTAATGTTTACGTGTATGCCATGCAGGAAACTAAGCGAGGCATCCCCATCACCTTCCTGACCATGTATAGGTCAGGTGGCACGCCCTAGCATCAGCATCGGACGTGTGACCAGAAAGCTTTGCGGGCCGTCGCTCGGAGGGACCAGGGCCAACCGAAGCCCTAAGTTGTTCCCGGCTCTACCTTGTTGCCTGTCGCTACCCGCCGGTGGGTTTCTGACGCGCAACAATGACCCAGAAGGACACGAAACTAATAGCGATCCTCTTCTTTTTTGCGAATGAATAGCGAAACCAATAGCGATTCTCTTTTGTGAATATAAAAGCGAAGCGAAGTTGATCCTACAATATAGATACACATATACAACCAGACACATTACCTATTTACAACTGATTCCTAAAGAACCCTTTCCATTGGAGCTATGGCATGTTGGGCGATTCTTGACACGTCGGTAATCTTCTATCCATACGCAGGGCGATAGTCTAACCTTACACTTATGGATCCCAGTTATGATGTGGCATTACGGTGTCTGGTTTTTCTCTCCAATTTTTTTTGTCCAAGTAGAATACTAATCCAGAATCTACGAGTAGAAATTGTAATCCCAGGCATTCTTTATAATCCGCCTGAGTCCTCCGATGGGTGATAGTATCATAAGCATGAATCCAAGGACGATGCAGATCTGAAGAGCATGGTAGTAGAAACATAGTTATATTGGGTCTAACATAGGAAAATTAGGATGAAATTGAGACAGAAATTGGTCTTGTTATTTTAGACATCTACTACTACAGACACAGAGAAAGAAAGAAATCAAGAAGCTTGTTACCCAGTTAGTGAACCATGAGAGGCTGAATCTTTTGGGCTTGTGGATTGCCAGCCACATGATGCAGGGAAGCTGCACAAGATATGTGTCCTTGTCAGACTGTGAATTCGCAGTTGCTATAATGGAAACGAAAGGGATTTGGAATGCTTACAAAATAAGTCGTAGGTGCGAACGCGAATCCACCGAAGAATCCAAGCAGCCCACCGAAGAAGGGGAAGGTGATGGCTATGAACATTGTGAACGCTGCAACCGCGATGGATTGCAACCCATTAGTCTTGTTTGTTGAGTTAAAGAAGTCGCGGGTTTTCCGATGGTGAGAGCTTTAGCGTGAAGAAATGAATTACTGAAATATTATTACCAACATAGGCGGTCCGGGCAACCAAACGGACCGGCAAGCCGGGAGGGAACCGAAGCTTCTTCACCAGCACCATCTCGATCATGTCGAACACGGGCATGGCGTAAACCTGGTAGCTTCCGACGACATGGAGGACGACCATCATGTTGGCGGTGGCAATGAGCCACTTGGGCTTGTCGAGGGTGAGGAGGATGTTGTCCTTTACAGCGTTGCCGAAGGCCCAGTAGCCGATGAGCGCGACGGGGAAGTAGTGGAGGGCAATGATGACGTAGGCGACGACCACGCCCTTCCACATGGGCTTCTTGGACGGCATCTCCGGCGTGGACGGGATGGTGGCCTGGATCTCCAGCACGACGTTGTGGCCGGCGTACGCGAAGGCCACGTCCCCCAGCGCCTCGAAGAAGCCGAACACCTTCCCCGCCGCCGACGTCTCGTGCAGGTGGTAGTTCACCTGCCCCGCCGCCTTCCATCCACTGTCCAAGGAAGCCCCCCATGCAATCGTCGAGTAGCTGCGCGCCATGTCATGTCAGCGGGTTTCAGAATTTTTGCTGTGCAGACGTGCAGCACATATCGATATGGTGGTGGGGGGTAGAAATTACTCACCAGATTGACATGATGGCGGCGGCGAGGGAGATGGTGGAGATGGCGTCGAAGTTGGGGAGCTGGGAGAGGACGAACTGGACGGAGGCGAAGATCATGGTGAAGTAGGTGAGCTTGATGTCCTTGCAGCCCCTGCCTTTGCAGACGATCTCGTGGAACTTCTGGAGCGACTTGCCGCCGGTGAGCATGTAGACGATGTTGAGGCCGACCTCGACGACGAGCTGCTGCGGCACGACGATCCAGAGCCCGAGCTTGTCGCCGAAGGCGTGCTGCCCGAGCTCGTGGTACCGGTCGAACCTCGTCCCCGGCACCGCCTCGTGCATCTCCACCATCTGCCACAGCGTGTAGAGCGTGATGATCCACGACAGGAGCAGCGCCGCGATGCCAGGGCCCCTAGAACCAAATAATAACATCAAGGGCGGTCAAATTCAGTAGAAATCAGAGGTCATCAAGGCCGGTGATCGACACAGAACGTACCAGCCGAGCTCGGACATGGCGTACGGCAGGCTGAGGACGCCGGCTCCGACCATGGCGGTGACATTATGAAACGCGGAGTACCACCACTTGGCGTTCCTCGAGGAGGTAATCGGGAGCCAGTCGTCGACCGACCTCTCCTGCGCTCTCCGGCCTTCCAGCGCTCCCCTGCCGCCCTCCGAAATTTCACCATATTTGTTAGCCCGCGCGGCCATGGGTGAGCTGTTTAAAAGACTTCACCTTGTGTTTGCACTTTGCACAGTACGTACAAACACAAGGGGACAAGATGTACTATATATGAAGATGGTACCTTACGATTAGATGAGTAGAATTTTCTGCAGTGGCAATAGAATAATCGACGGTCAGAGCCAGCTCAACATGACAACCGATCAAGGTTGACTGGGATTTTAAACTCTGATGACTTGTACACAAGACGCAACCTCAAGGCCTCTCAGTCTTTTGGATGAGTCACTTGGGAATGCAGTTATAACATAAAAAAGGAAATCCAAATCCATGTACCATGTAATATGTACCTATGCCGTCATGGACAAATAGAAGTCACTATTCGGTACTTGATAGTCTACTGAAGGTTTTAATATATGGACAAACCGTAACTATCATGTAATCACTTCGTCAAAACGATAGCGTTTAAGATAGTGACGTAGTTTTCAGTAATATCTTGAACTACTGTATTATTTTTCATGTATATACACTTCAAAAAACAACATGAAGAAGTACAATCCCGGCCTCTACAATAAATTGATGGCAAACCATTGATCATCACACAAACAATATATTACATGCAACAAACGTTATTTTCGTAGATCACACACATTTACAAAAGAGATAAAATAAACTGAAATTACAATCACTTTCTGAAGTTGTGGCACGCCTAAACATGTATACGAACGAAACTGCCCATGATGGCAACCTCAATATTTGAACCCGTCCCAGGCCACACAGAGTCCAGCCTCTTCTTCCCAGGCCACACAGCTCGGTGGTGGTGACCTCGTGGGCTGTTCTGGCAGTGTGGCGTAACCATTAAACGTTATCCAATAGGGAATGATCTCTCCCTTAACTATACGTTGTTAGTTAGGATGATAACCTGATTTAAAGTTCGTCTATCCCTACGAAATTACCGTGAGATGGGGATTCAAAATCGGTTGGACTGGTTCTCAGTGTGGCGCCATTATCTATTATCTATCTATATGTTATATCTAACTCATGTGCTACGACTATACAATCATATTTTTATACCGACATATTGCAAAAGTATATGAAACTATGAATGTATTTCTCGGACACATAAAGATGATGCCCTCGCATTGTGAGGGCCACTATGCAAGTTATTAAGTAACAGTAAAATCGGTCTAGCTAGGAGCCACCACAACGGTTTGGCATCCTAAGCCGTCCGATCCACTTATCCGATGATGTAGGTGCGGTGACCCAGCATACCACTGCATGGTGTAGTATGCAAGCTGTTGACATAACACCAATGAAACATCGTGTCACTAGTATTACATCCCTCAGAGTGGTATAACAGAAACATATGCGAGTCCAAGTGAAAGAGCAAGATCTATATCCCATCTTTTGTGTGTTTGATGATAACACTTGAATGAATTTAACTGTGCGCAAAGATTGTTTTTGATAGATTTGCAAGTGCACGGTGTCCTCGCTGAACACATCATGATCGGAGGACTGAAGCGTAGCTTATAGGTTTTCTGGTTTTGTGTGTGTGTCGCGAGGTAACATGGTTGGAGAGGAAAAGAGGAAAAATCAGTTTCTGCCAAAGCGGTACTACCGGTACCAGTAGCGGTAGTACCGCTACCCTACCGGTACTGCTCCGCGGTACCGCTGGAGGTTTACACTGAAAAGTCCCACAGTGAGCTTTGCGGTACCTCTGCGGTACCTTGAGCGGTAGTACCGCTCGAGAGCGGTAGTACCGCCTCGGTACCGCTTAAGTACCGTAACGCGAGTTACGGCACCACTGCTGTGGTACCGCTTTGGTACCGCACATGATCCAGTAACTTCTAGATGCCATTGCGGTACCTCAAACGGTACCGCATGCGGTACTACCGCTGTGTGTCCACGTGGCCAGATCTGTGGGAGATTTCGAATCCAGAGCGGTACTACCGCTTGCCAAAGCGGTAGTACCGCTGACAAGGGATTAGCTTATCAATGCCTACAGATTGTAGACTAGGGTTTAGTTGGAAGTAGAGGGCAAGTAGATCTCGAAGGTTTCAGCCGAAAAGTACTCGACGATTATGAAAACTAGGGTTTCGTGAGGCAATGAATCGATCCTTTCTTTGTCCCTCGACTCCCCCTTATATAGGAGGCGGAGCCGAGGGATTCGTAATACACAAGTTACAGAGTCCGGGAGGGTTTCTAACCCGTCCCGTAGAATTACAAGTCTATATTTCCAAATACAACTCTAGCTTTCCTTAACACTATCTTGGGCTTCCGAACTTCATATTCTTCGAGTCGTGGGCCTTCAGTAAACCCCGGGTACCATCTTTGGCAGGCCCATTGGGGATGCCTATGTCAGTAGCCCCCGAGATTTTGCTTGAATCGAAGAATCAGGGAAAATCTCCAATTTTATAAGCATTTAATATCTTTGCCAAGCTTATCACATATCTTTGGATACGCAATTCTATATTGTGCAGGGATAATGGTAGTTGGGGCTAGTTCATCTGACGGATCAGATACTAGTTAACTGCTCTAGTGGCAATCCGCAAAAACCTACTTCAAGATCACGTCCCTGGACATGATCTCGGGATACTGGTGTTAACTCGACAGTGCCGCTTAAGGTCTTACTATTCGTCGAGTCCCAGCCATATTTATCGGGTACCTAACGCGTCCGTTAGGATTTTTCTTCGTATCTGTTGATACGGAAAAAAGTAGCAAACCGACGTCAGAGACGGTGCCACGCCGCTCAGAACGGATCTGGGGTCTTACCTTCGCAAAGTTTTGCGGCATTCATAGATTGTTCGCGACTTTTAGCGCTCTGAGAATATATTGTTGAGTGCTTTTTCGGCTGTTGGAATAGCACATTTTATTGAGTCACGGATGACTTATCTTGCCTCCCGATGGGAGTATATGTAGAGTTATTTGTATAACTCGAAATATGCTCACTTCTTTTTCTCTTCTCTTCTTCATATTTTTTTATAGTTTCATCGGGCACGCGAACAGCGTTCCCAATGGGAGTAGCCCCCGAGGCTACAGCCAAGGACTTGTGCTTGGTTGTAGGCTCAACATCGTATGCCGCTATATTTTCATTCTTTCTCGAACTTTTCATATCTATCCGGTGCGCGACCAGCGCTCCCGATGGGAGTAGCCCCCGAGGCTATGAACAAATGCTTGCGTTTGATCATAGGCTCTCGCAATTTCTATTTTGTCATACTCGATTTTTACTTTTTTCCAAAGTAGCCCCCGAGCATTTGGGCAAAAACTTGTATTTGATCAAAGGCTCTCGAAATAATCGATAATTTTTCCTGCCGCCAATTTCCTTAATCTTCACTGTTGAGATTTTCCCTTTAGTCAAAGTGACATCATTACTGACGATAGCCATGATCGCTGTATTCGGAAGACGCGAGTGCTGCTCTCTCTCTGTCTTGTGGGTCCAAATTTCTCGTCAATTTGACACGTTGTGCAAGTGGGGGACACACGTCCTCCACTTTTCCTGGCGCACGTACTGTAGCGCCTGTTCTGTTCCTTCACAGTCAAAATACTATTTTACCCCTTAGTTATGAGTGCAGTATCCACCGCATAATTCTTCCATCCAACGGTGCACTGATTCGCGAAATCCCTATATAAATTCTTCTTCTTCCTTCGTTCACCTCTTCGCTCGCGCTGCACCTCTGCTCTCCTCTCTAAAAACCTCCATTGCGCCCAGGACTTCCTGAGCTCAGCCACGCTCTCGCTTCACGCTGAAGCTGTTGTTGATGCAACCTCGCGCGCGGCTTACTCGCCACAGCACTTCTGAATCGAAGATGGCCGCGGAAGATCTGGAGTGGGAGAGATCCAAAATCTCCAACCAAGACATGAACCTGATGAAGAAGCTCGGGCTGATGAAGAAGGAGGGTGCGATTCGCTTCCCTAGCGAGGAAAGCTATCCATCTCCTCCTATCGAGTATCGGGCCAGTTTCGTTGACCATCTTATCCGCGGTCTCTCCACCCCCATTCACGATTTCCTCCGCGGTCTTCTCTTTGTTTATGGGGTGCACCGCATCGACCGACTCCCAACTCCATCCTCCATGTCGCAATTTTCATCACTCTTTGCGAGTGCTTCCTCGGAGTCCCTCCTAACTGGGCTCTGTGGAAGCGCATCTTCTGCCTCCACCGCAATGGCTCCCACAACATCGCCTACAACATAGGCGGTGTTGTTATTTGCGTTCGCCCTGACGTCGAGTACTTTGACGTCATATTCCCCGACTCCGTCCAAGGGTGGCGCAAAAGATGGCTCTATGTGCACGAAGAAAGCGCTAACTCGGTGGAGCACAACATAGCTCCTTTTGATGGAAGTGCCAAGATTAGAAAACAGCGACAGAGGCGCTAATGTCTCGTATCCATGAGCTTCAGAATACCCGCGGCAAGGAACTGTCGGGTATCCAAATCACAACTTATTTCCTTAGGATTAGGGTGCAGCCTATGCAGGCTCGCAAGAATCCCCTTTGGACGTATGCTGGCGAAAAAGATGCTAACAGGCTCTCCAAGGACCTTTCTGTAAAGGACTTGGAGAAACTTATCCGAAGAATTTCGTCGCTCAGCAAGAAAGATCCTATTCCATCTTCTTGCCGTGTGGAGCCATATAATGTCTCCAACCCTCTCCCCAAGGTATTTTTTCCAACTAGTATTTCGTCTTCTCGACTTTTTTGTCTTCCCGATTATTTTACTATTTGTTGACTGCTATTTTTGCTAATGTCCCCTGCATAACTTTCTTGTCGACATTTTCTTGTCTTTGTAGAACCACCCAGTTCTAGCTTCTCTTCCTCCTCTTCCCGAAGGTGGAGAAGTCGAAGAATAGGTTGTTGTCACTGACGACAACCAGGGTACTTCTCGCCCTGAGAGTGAAGTCGCGTGTTCTCACAAATCTGCGGCTTCCTCTGAAAGGGAAGTTGAATCTGAAGCCAGCGAGTCGACTCGTTCCCTTCCTTCTGCTGTTTCTCCAGGGAACAAAAGAAAACGGGATGAAGTTGTCGACTCTGGCACCTCCAAAGCCGGCGCACCTCCTGCCGAAGAAGTTGGTCCTACTGAAGAAAGGACAACTTTCAACCCTTACGAGGATGCCTGATACATCCATTTTGCATCACTATTTTGTATCATAATTTGCTGTTATTCATTGATATATTTCATATTTAGAGATGATACTTATGTTATTTTATCTATTTTGCATGTTTCATGATTATTGAGGGATCGCGCACCGGAGCCAGGATTTTGCTGGAAAAAGCGCCGTCAGAAGGCAATATTTTGGAAGATCAACAATTGCCAGAAATTATCTGAAAAATACTATTTTTCCAGAAGACGAAGGGAGCCAGAAGGAGGAGCCGAGGAGGGCCGCCGTGGGCCCACCTCATAGGCTGGCGCGGCCCAAGGCCTGGCCGCGCCGCCCTGTGAGGAGGGGGCCCACAGCCCCCTCTGGCCCCCTCTCCTTCGCGTACATCTTCGTCCCGAAAACCTAAGACCTAGAGGATAGTCGCGAGGAGTCACAGCCGTCTCTTATAGAGCTTTCAAAAAGGTATGGTACTTATTAGCTTTGAGCTCTCATTTTCCCTATCATAAGCATCTTGAATGGTCAATGTTAATGTGAGTGCAAAATGAGTCATACGCTTGACAAATCATAAGTTGAAAATCCCATACCCCTTGAATACGAGTACCTACACCTCATGCTACTCAACTTAGGTCCCAAATAAGTTCTCGTCATTGTAAGTTTATATGTATTATTAAGAACACAGCAGGGGTACCTCTTGCCCCATGATATGGAAGTACTCTTTCATATAAGAGCAATCCCACACCAAAATGACAAGACAAACAGACAATGAGTATCTCAACAATCCTTTTATTTACCATGGGTATAGCTTTTTATTGAAGATGCTTCATAGAATACTCATTATGGAATGATGTAAACTTCCACCATGAATGATGCATGGCTTAAGTTAGCGGCCCATCGTTTCTCTAACACATATACAAACTCCATGGACTTACAAGTTTCCATTTTATTTCGCATCGATAGCCATCCATAAACAAAAGATCATGACATCAACTAAATAAGAATAAGTGCAATGTTGAAAGCGTGCCCCATGAAAACATGGTTGTGCTAATTTACAACTTGTAAGCATATAATCTACATAAGATAGTCACAGTGGTTCAAATTTATTAAGTGCAAGTAAGTAAACGTGTCATCAAGTTTGTGGGAGCTTTACTAACTAATTTTCTCATAATTATTTTGAAAGATAGATAAAAGCATGATGAATATAATTGAAATAGAAATAATGCTATGTCACATCCCAAAATTTTCTAAATTTTGGAATGTAAAATAAAAATAAATTTGATGCTTGATTGTTTGAAATTGATTGAAAATTCACAAAGTTTTAAAACTTTTGAAGTTATTTAAAAACATATTTTCAAAAATGAATTTTTCATAAACCTTGGTTTCAAAAGATTTATCAACCATACTCTATTTTGTTCGGAGGTTTTGAAACTTATAAATATTTTATTTGAGAAAACATTAAACCCTAAAAATGCACTATAGCCACATAGACATGTATGTCAAATTTTGGTTTTATAAAGTTTAAATTTTAGTTCTAAATTTAGTATCATATTGAAGTATTTTTCATAACGAATCCAACGACACCTTATTTGCATTTTTCTGATTTTATTTGAAACCCAAAAGTGTATTTCCAATTTCTGTAAAAAAAATAAAAAAACAGAATCTGGCGGCCAGCCGAGCCGACCGGCCCAGCAGCCAGCTCGGCCCAGGCCACGCGCCCACGCCCCCGCGCGGCCCAGCTCCGCTCGGCCAGCCCACCCCACGCACGCACGCACGCACGCTCGCCCCGCGCTGCCGCCGCCGCAAGCCAAGCCGGCTCGCACCGCTTCTTTTCCTTTTCTCTTTTTTTGTCCCACCTCGCCTCCTCATGTTAAATTCCTCTAGCCTACAGCCTATAAAAGGGACCCCCGAGAGCCCCAGAGGCACAGCGCCCAGGGCCTCTATCTTTCTTCCCCGCGCCAACACGCGCCAGCACACGCTGCTGTTCTTTCTTGCGCGATGCAGCTCCGCAACATCCGCAACGCTATTTTGGGAATTGCTGCGACCCAACGCAACCCTCGTCCGGTAATAATTTTATTTCCGCTCTTTTTTCGTAGATTGTCGTACGTAACTTCGCAATTTTTTTTACTTAGATCTACACCTCCGCGTTTAGAATAGTGATTCTTCCGTTAAATTTGTAATTAGATTCTCTACAACTTTTATGTAGAAAGTTTTTCCATCCGAGCAACTTATTCGGACAACTTTTTGTACACCATTAGAACAATAACAACTTAGGTCTAGTTTTATAAAATCCATATCTTGAGTTCTATACGTTGGATTTCAACAAATCATATACCGTTGGAATCAGCAAATCACGTAGATCATCTTAGACATTTTGCATGTCAGATTCGCTCACTTTATTCTTGCGGTATCCCTTTGATCCGCAACATTGTCTATAAAAAAAATCCTACCAATTTTTTCCGAGAAATTCTTTTGGCGATACGCTTGTAATGGAATTCTCTACAACTTCCGTGTAGAAATGTCTTCCATCCAGAAAACTTTTTCTAATAACTTTTCGCGAAAAGTGCAGTCCTATGACTGGCTTCGACATAGTTTCTTTAGCCAAAATGATCCTTATGCTCATACCCATCTTCCAGGACCACTTATATTCTTTGTCATGTTCACAGATAGTGCATAGCTTACCCCTGATTGTCTAGTTCATATTATTCAGATAACAATTGAGTTATTTGAGTAAAGTGTGACATGTCCTAGTTTAGATTTGTCTTACCTTGCTTTAGCAGGGTGGAGATACTCTACTCCATATCCCATGTGATGAACTTTTGTTATTCATTAGGCTCCGCGAGCCAAATCCCGATATCATTCATGCCATTCAGTCCTTCCACTTAGTTCGAACTATTCAACTTTTAAATGAGTTATTTGAATAGTTCAATATATCATTAGTTCATATCCAATGCTATCTTGTGTTACTTTGATAAGTGTTGTCACACTATGTCAATTGCATAAGTCTTTATGCATTACTCCATCCAATAGCACCATCGTCCAAAATATTTGAATCACTTTGCAAACATTCAAATTCAAATATGAGAATTTGAGTATATGTCCATTATCGATTTCTATAAGCCTTTGTCAACATGATTCTTTTGTGAAGGTGAAACTCATGATCGCATCCACACACCAATACCACTAGACACTTTACCTTGAACCAATATCCTTACTACATTAAACCTCTCCGTCTAGTTCACATAGGTTCACATTTCACTTGAGTTATTTCAGTCAATGGTAATGTATCTCAATTAGCCATGCCTTTGATACTTGTGTTTGATACACCTCACCTCATATCACACATGTCTTGAGTCCAAACATCCATCATCATCCTAAATATCATTTATACATATTCAATCTTAGGTCCACTTAATCTTATTGGCTTATATTGAACTATTCAATTTACAAATGAGTTAATTGATTAATTCCCTATATCACAAATCCATAACCAAGCCTATGTGTAATTTATACAGTTTTGAGTAATTGTTATCACACTTATTCAATAATATTTGTGTTGCACTATTTGTCACCTATGTGACTCAATTCACATAAGCCGTTCCGAATTCTTTTCATGCTTTTGTAAAGCATAAATATTCTTCAATTATATCTTAGATTATCCAATTCCTTCTAATCATGTGACTTTCCGTTCAAACTCTCACCGCCATATCTTGCAAGCCAAACCTCATGCCACACCTTAGTACCATAGAGCGATTTCCGATTGTTGTCTTGTTTGATTATGATGTTGTTGTTGAATGGTGTGTTTATGTTGTGCTATATTCTATGTTATAGTTTGTACGGAGAGGCACGTATTTTGATTAAGAGAAGTGAACGCGCTTCAACTACCAAAAGGCAAGTGACACTCAATTCCTACCTATTTTGTTATGCATTAGTGTTTTTCAAACTAGTATGCATGGTAGGATTTTGTTTTCGAAAGTTATGCTATGCTTATCAGTCCTAGTAGTGTGTAGCCACCATGAACCTTTGCTAGGTTTCTTAGTATGCCTAGCAATAACAAAATGCCACTGCTGTTTTTCGATTGATCTGCATTGTGAGTATTGATAATTAAAATTAACAACTTTAATGAATCACCTGGGTGGATTGGTTGTGTGGTGGGCGGCTACTCAGGGCTCCGACCCTGGAGAAACCAGTGGCAGGTGGGTACCTGAGAGTACACGTTTGAATAGTGGTTGCCCTAGACTGCACCTCTGGTTTTCACCAGGGGATCGTGCGGGGGTTTATTATCTTTAATGGTTTTAAGCCTGTGAGTTTCACTTGTGGATGGCCACCCAGGATTAAAGAGATTAATATGTCCTCCATGTTTTAGATAGCTTCCAGTGCAGCCTTGTGGTATTATGGGCTCTGCCGGGATTAAGTAAGTTGTGAGGTCCAACTTGTTTGATAGACATGAAGATGTGGCTGCGGCCAAATGGGTACGAGTCTATGCTAGTATGGTTGAAACCTTCTTCTGAAAGATCTTGTCTCATTCTTCTCTTGGGAAGGGTGGGTCGTAAGGTGAAAGTGCACAACCTCTCGAGAGTTAAACCTAAGATCTTAGCCGTGTCCCCGGTTATGGACAATTTGAGCTTTCTAGGCAGGGAATGTACGGAGGAATCTCATCACCTTTTCTGAATAAGTTAAAATTTGAGTAGCAACTGTCGGATAGTACATGGGAGATGTAACCATGATACTGTTTATGACATCATAAAGAGTTTTGTAAATGTTTTGTTTTGAAATAAAATGTAGGATAAAATTGGATTCATGCAAATTTGCCTAAACTCCACTTGCCAAATATCATGTAGATAGTCATGCCCAAAACAGCCACCATATAAGTGTCATTTGCCAGTACATCATTGCACTGACCCCCATTCGTGGGGCTGCATATTCAAAAGTGGAGGTTCGTCTGAGGATGATTACTAGGTAGGATCTCGAGTCTACATTCCAACATGTCTGCCTGTGGCACATGAAGATGATGAAGGCTCATTGCTGATTTACTTTCCGCTGTGTTATTCTGAGCTAGTCCATGTGACTATGCAATTTGTAAGGTTTTACTTTACCCTCTGGATCAACGATGTAGTAAATTGATACTATTGTAATGATTACTATATTTTGTAATGTGTGTGCTATCAGTGATCTCGGGAATAGCACTATACACAGGTATCTTGCCTTTATTAAAAGGTAGGGTGCTACATGCTAATCGGTAGATATTATGAACACAATTGGCATTGGTTTTTGGTTCACAATTTAGATGCACTAGAGGCATTCCCTCTCGGTACAGGCTTTTGGCTAGCAAGGCTGGTAGCAAGCATAAGAGTTGAGTGAAACAAAACAAATATGCATGTGATGGAAGAAAATCATGCAATCTTCCTCGAGAGTACAAACGGCTTTAACTTAAGAATAATAAGCTTATCAGTAGACAATAAAGAAAGATAATGGAACAATGTATCTGCATGTACTTCTCTCTTTTCTATTTAAGCCTCAAAGTATTGTTGCTACTCACCAATGCTAAGTTTGCCAAAACCAACTAGAATTACTTGATGCTTCCAAAGTGATACCAATACTAACCAACAAGATTAATCATATGACAGAAATCACAAGCTAAAATAAGGTGTGCAGAAAGTAAATCATAGAAACTTCTCATTAATACTCCATAACGACAACTCACACCAAGGGATACATAGATAACCAACTAAAGGAGAGATACTTCCACACTTCAAACTATCCTGTACGATAACTTCTCTACTCATGATATGATTCTACTTGAAAACTAAAAGGGGTAAAAGATAATAGTGTGATACCGCGGCACTCGCCCAAGCTTGGAACAAGCCAAGGGGATGCCAATATGAATGATGAATTACTCCTTCGGTGGTGATGATGAATCCTTGATTGGAGTAAGAAAGTTGTCCAGCATCCTGTGAAGCATGTTGTTCTCCTCTCGAAGAATATCCACCTCCTTCCTCAAAGTACGATATTTGTCACAAAACTCATCGGTGGCTCGAATGGCTTCCTCTGATGCAGGGAATGAACTGAGGTCTGGAACTAGTGGTATTGGTCCCTGCATATTATGAGAAAAGGCACGCCCAACATTAATTGACCCTACAAGGGTAGGTTTCCTTGCCGTTAATCTTGCAGCGATCTGTCCCTCTTCGCTTGGTGACACCTCCTTTACTTTCTCCATCCATCCAACAAGGGTCCCCAATCAAGATCACAGATGAGCTCGCACTTGCGTCGCGCCTCGTGGTCCTCTGAAGACGAACCCTGGGACGACATCTGGACAGAAACAGACTGAAACGAAAACACGACGAGAAAACGATATACAAACCTCGAAGGATCTGGGGGATTATATAGTAAAAAGTTTCATAATAAAAGGAAGGGAACAAGGCGAAACTAGGTCGGAGAGGGGCTCCAGGGCGCCCAGACCATGCCTAGGCGCGGCCTGGCCTGGCCCGCACCTAGGGTTGGTCTGGTGCCCATGGGCACCGTCTCCTACTTGTTTTCGTCTCGTAATTTTTCATATTTAATAAGAACCACAAAAATATAACCTGAAGTGTTTATCGCGAACCTTTAAAAACTGTTACCTATTCGAAAACGGATAGTTCTTTCACTGCCAACAAGCAACCTTTTCTTACCAGCTAGTTTAAAATCTCTATTAAGTTCTTTCACTGCCAACAAGCTTTGTGTTCTAATTCTAAAGGCAAGTGACAAGATTTTCCATAAACCATTTTGTAAGGAGACATACCCATAGGATTTTTATAAGCAGTTCTATAAGCCCACAAAGCATCATTTAGCTTATTAGCCCAATTCTTCCTAGATTTATTAACAATCTTATGCAAGGGTGATAGGGTGAATAAATTCTACTTGCCCACTTGTTTGAGGATGATAGGGTGATTAAATTATATGATTAACATCATATTTAGCAAGGGTCTTTCTAAAACCACCATGAATAACATGAGAACCTCCATCAGTCATAAGATATCTAGGCACACCAAACCTAGGAGAAATAACATCCTTAAGCATTTTTATCGAGGTCTCACCATCAACACTCTTTGTAGGTATAGCTTGTACCCAGTTAGTAACATAATCAACAGCAACAAGTATATGAGTATAACCTTCTGAAGGAGGAAAGTGACCCATAAAGTCAAATCCCCAACAATCAAATGGTTCAATAACAAGAGAATAATTCATAGGCATTTCATTTCGTCTAGAAATATTACCAACTCTTTGGCATTCATCACAAGATAAAATAAACTTTCTTGCATCCTTAAAAAGAGCAGGCCAATAAAAACCTGATTGTAGAACCTTCTGTGATGTTCTATCTCTAGCATGATGTCCTCCATAAGCACTACCATGACATTTTCTCAATATCTCTCGTTGCTCATATTCTGGAACACACCTTCGCATAATAGCATCCTCTCCTTCTTTATATAAGTGTGGGTCATCCCCAAAATAATGTTGCAAATCATAAAATAATTTCCTTCTTTACTGAGATGTAAATGTTGGAGGCAAATACTTGGAAACAATAAAGTTAGCATAATCAGCGTACCAAGGGCTCTCTCGCAAAGTTACTTTTATTGCAGCCAATTGTTCATTTGGAAAACTATCATCAACATGAATAGGATCATAAGCAATGTTTTCCAGTCTAGAAAAGTTATCAGCAACATGATTTTCAGCACCTTTCCTATCTACAATGTGCAGATCAAACTCTTGTAAAAGCAACACCCATCTAATAAGCCTAGCCTTAGCATCTTTCTTTTCCATAAGATACCTAATAGCAGCATGATCAATATGAATATTAACTTTCAAATCAACAATATAAGGTCTAAAATACTCGCAAGCAAAGACTACAACTAGGATTTTTTTTTTCAGTAGTAGCATAATTCTTTTGAGCAGCATCAAGAGTTTTACTAGCTTAATGAATAACATTCAATTTTTTATCTACTCATTGTCCAAGAATAGCACCAGCTCATAATTCTTTTGAGCAGCTGATGTCTACGCACGCTTATATTCCTGTAGACAGTGTTGGGCCTCCAAGAGCTGAGGTTTGTAGAACAGCAGCAAGTTGCCCTTAAGTGAATCACCCAAGGTTTATCGAACTCAGGGAGGAAGAGGTCAAAGATATCCCTCTCAAGCAACCCTGCAATCACGATACAAGAAGTCTCTTGTGTCCCCAACACACCTAATACACTTGTCAGATGTATAGGTGCACTAGTTCGGCGAAGAGATAGTGAAATACAAGTAATATGGATGTATATGAGTAGTAGCAACGGCACCAGAAAATAGCTTGTTGGCGTGCAGTAAGTAAAGATGCAGCAGAACAGTAAATAAGCGATGATTGCAGTATTTGGAAACAAGGCCTAGGGATCATACTTTCACTAGTGGATACTCTCAACATTGATCACATAACTGAATAGATAAATGCTACTTTCTCTACACTCTCTTGTTGGATGACAAACACCATTCATTGTGTAGGGCTACAAGAGCACCTCAATGCCGGAGTTAACAAGCTCCACAACATTCGATGTTCATATTTAAGTAACCTTAGAGTGCATGATAGACCATTGCAATTATACCAAGTACTAACATAGCATGCACACTGTCACCTTCAGACTATGAAAGGGGGAATAGATTGCATCGATACTATCATAGTAATAATTAACTCCATAATCTACAAGAGATCACAATCATAACCTATGCCAATTAACTCCATGGAGGAGGAATAGAGTACTTTAATAACATCACTAGAGTAGCACATAGATTAATAGTGATACAAAGCTCATCATATGAATCTCAATCATGCAAGGCAGCTCATGCGATCATTGTATTGAAGTACATGGGAGAGAGATTAACCACATAGCTACCGGTACATCCCTTAGCCTCGAGGAAGAACTACTCCCTCCTCATCATGGAAGCAGCAGCGGCGATGAAGATGGCGGTGGTGTCGATGGAGATGCCTTCCGGGGGCACTTCCCCGTCCCGGCGGCGTGCCGGAACAGAGACTTCTGTCCCCCGAATCTTGGCTTCGCGATGGCGGCGGCTCTGGAAGGTTTCTCGTACCGTGGCTTATTCGTCTCGATGTTTTAGGTCAGGAAGGCTTAAATAGGCGAAGAGTCGGAGTCGGAGGGGGTCTGGTGGCTCCACACACCAGGGGGCGCCCCCCTGGGCCGCGCCGCCACCATGTGTGGGGCCCACCTGGCTCTTCTCTGGCCCCTCTTCAGTGCTCTGGAAGCTTCCTTGAAATATAAGATATTGGGCGTTGATTTCATCCAATTCCGAGAATATTTTCTTACTAGGATTTCTGAAACCAAAAACAGCAGAAAACAGGAACTGGCACTTCGGCATCTCGTCAATAGGTTAGTTCCGGAAAATGCATAAATATGACATAAAGTGTGAATAAAACATGTAGGTATTGTCATAAAACAAGCATGGAACATAAGAAATTATGGATACGTTGGAGACGTATCAGCATCCCCAAGCTTAGTTCCTACTCGCCCTCGAGTAGGTAAACGATAAAAAGAATAATTTCTAAAGTGACATGCTATCATAATCTTGATCAATACTATTGTAAGCATATGTAATGAATGCAGCGATTCGAAGCAATGGTAAAGACAATGAGTAAACAACTAAATCATATAGCAAAGACTTTTCATGAATAGTACTTTCAAGACAAGTATCAATAAGTCTTGCATAAGAGTTAACTCATAAAGCAATAGATTCAAAGTAAAGGCATTGAAGCAACACAAAGGAAGATTGAAGTTTCAGCAGTTGCTTTCAACTTGTAACATGTATATCTCATGGATAGTTGTCAACACAAAGTAATATAACAAGTGAAATAGGTAAACATGTAAGAATCAATGCACACAGTTGATACAAGTGTTTGCTTCTAAGATAGAAAGAAGTAGGTAAACTAACTCAACATAAAAGTAAAAGAATGGCCCTTCGCAGAGGGAAGCATGGATTGCTATATTTGTGCTAGAGCTTTTATTTTGAAAACAAGAAACAATTTTGTCAACGGTAGTAATAAAGCATATGTGTTATGTATAAGATATCCTATAAGTTGCAAGCCTCATGCATAGATTACCAATAGTGCCCACACCTTGTCCTAATTAGCTTGGATTTACATGGATTATCATTGCATAACATATGTTTTAACCAAGTATCACAAAGGGGTACCTCTATGCCGCTCGTACAAAGGTCTAAGGAGAAAGCTCGCATTGGATTTCTCGCTTTTGATTATTCTCAACTTAGACATCCATACCGGGACAACATAGACAACAGATAATGGACTCCTCTTTTAATGCATAAGCATTCAACAACAGATAATATTCTCATAAGAGATTGAGGATTGTTGTCCAAACTGAAACTTCCACCATGGATCATGGCTTTAGTTAGCGGCCCAATGTTCTTCTCTAACAATATGCATACTCAAACCATTCAAATCATGATAAATCACCCTTACTTCAGACAAGACGAACATGCATAGCAACTCACATGATATTCAACAAAGAAATAGTTGATGGCGTCCCCAGGAACATGGTCATCGCTCAACAAGCAACTTATTAAGAAATAAGATACATAAGTACATATTCAATACCATAATAGTTTTTAAGCTATTTTTCCCATGAGCTATATATTGCAAAGACAGAGAATGGAATTTTAAAGGTAGCACTCAAGCAATTTACTTTGGAATGGCAGAGAAATACCATGTAGTAGGTAGGTATGGTGGACACAAATGGCATAGTTTTTGGCTCAAGGATTTTTGATGCACGAGAACTAATCCCTCTCAATACAAGGCTTAGGCTAGCAAGGTTGTTTGAAGCAAACACAAGTATGAACCGGTACAGCAAAACTTTCATAAGAACATATTGCAAGCATTATAAGACTCTACACTGTCTTCCTTGTTGTTCAAACCCTCACCAGAAAATATCTAGACCTTAGAGAGACCAATCATGCAAACCAAATGTCAACAAGCTCTACAGTATTTCTTCACTAATAGGTGCAAAGTACATGATGCAAGAGATTAAACATGAGCACAACAATTGCCAAGTACCAAATTATTCAAGACATTATACCAATTACCACATGTAGCATTTTCTGTTTCCAACCATATAACAATTAACGAAGTAGTTTCAACCTTCGCCATGAACATTAAGGATAAAGCTAAGAACATATATGTTCATATGCAACAGCGGAGCGTGTCTCTCTCCCACACAATGAATGCTAGGATCCAATTTTATTCAAACAAAACAAAAACAAAAACATAAAGACGCTCCAAGTAAAGCACATAAGATGTGATGGAATAAAAATATAGTTTCACTAGAGGTGACCTGATAATGTTGTCGATGAAGAAGGGGATGCCTTGGGCATCCCCAAGCTTAGACGATTGAGTCTTCTTGAAATATGCAGGGATGAACCACGGGGGCATCCCCAAACTTAGACTTTTCACTCTTCTTGATCATATATCATCCTCCTCTCTTGACCCTTGAAAACTTCCTCCACAACAAACTCGAAACAAACTCATTAGAGGGTTCGTGCATAATCAAAAATTCACATGTTCAGAGGTGACATAATCATTCTTAACACTTCTGGACATTGCACAAAGCTACTGAAAGTTAATGGAACAAAGAAATCCATCAGACATAGCAAAACAGGCAATGCGAAATAAAAGGCAGAATCTGTCAAAACAGAACAGTACGTAAAGACGAATTTTTCTGGGGCACTAAACTTGCTCAGATGAAAATTCTCAAATTGAATGAAAGTTGCGTACATATCTGAGGATCACGCACGTAAATTGGCAGATTTTTCTGAGTTACCTACAGACGGGGCTACTCAATTTCGTGACAGCAAGAAATCTGTTTCTGCGCAGTAATCCAAATCTAGTATCAACCCTACTATCAAAGACTTTACTTGGCACAACAATGCAATAAAATAAAGATAAGGAGATGTTGCTACAGTAGTAACAACTTCCAAGACACAACAAAACAGTAGCAAAAATAAAAGACATGGGTTATCTCCCAAGAAGTGCTTTCTTTATAGCCATTAAGATGGGCTCAGTGATTTTAATGATGCACTACCAAGAAATAAGAGTTGAAGAAAAAGAGAGCATCAAAAAGCAAATTCAAAACAAATTTAAGCCTAACCCACTTCCTATGAAAAGGAATCTTGTACACAAATAAATTCATGAAGAACAAAGTGACAAGCGTAGGAAGATAAAACACGAGTAACTTCAATACTTTCTACTTTGAATTATTGCTTTATGAGTTAACTCTTATGCAAGACTTATTGATGCTTGTCTTTAAGTACTATTCATGAAAAGTCTTTGCTTTGTGTTGAATACATAATTTGGCTATTAGCTATTTCATCGGCCAAATTAGTTAAAATGGTCATGGTTAGATTATTGACTGACATGGATACACATTTAGGCTTGCTTTTTAGTGCAAATGCAGGCCCGTCAAAGTTCAGCGCAAATGCAGCGGTGGCAGATCAAGAGATCAGGCGTAATGTTCGATTTGTTAACCAGGAACATATACATGGAATCTTGCAGCTATGGAGGGACAAGTTCTGAAAATATTCTGAGATGTGTTGAGGTAGAACGCATATTCCTAAGGCAAGAGTGTTGAGAAGCTAGGGAGGGCCAAGCTTCACACGGAAGGGAAGGTGCAACAAAGCAAAATAGGAGATATTCATTAGTTGGTAAGATTAGCAACGTTACCAAATATTTTAACACCTTCGTGTGGGTCAAAGTGTATTTGTACGTGAATATATTTTGCACTTGGAGCTGGCAAGGAGATCTTGCACGTACAGTTCTATACATACACGCGACCGAATCAACGATTGAGCTGATCGGTTTTAGTTTTAGAGTTTTATGCTTGTACGTCAAGTCTTTCCCTGTAAACGCGAAGTCCTGCACCTATATAAAGGTTCTGGCCGATTGAAGAAGACCAACAATCGATCTATACAAAAAATACATCTACCTTTTACGTACTGTTGCCTTTTATCGTTTTTCTCCGCCATGCTCTAGCAGCCCTAGGGTTTGGTTCATCTTTGCCGTTTTGCGCTGAAAAGCGGCCGTATCTTCTCTCCGAAATCGAGGATCCTTTGTTGCTTTGCCGGAAAAGCAATCGGGCGTCGTCACGAAAGCACGACCACTATCACGGTGTTGCGCGGCAGTTTTGCGTGCCAACACAATTGGCGACTCCGCTGGGGACGAAGCATCGAGCGGTCTCCGGCCCGTTCCTGCTACGTAGAGAGCGTCATCAAGAGGCTGTAATCTACAACGGTAACATGAATTCTCAATCTTTTTATGTAGATGCAAATAATTCTTATGTTGATGTTGCTAGATCCTATGATATGCGTGCTACATCGGCTAGTCCTAGTTCTTACTATGTGCAAACGCCGATGCAAAATGATCTACATGCTTTCAATTCTTTTAATTTTAGCAACATGCAACATGTATACTCGAATTCTCATGCATCGGCAACTCCAGAGGTTCATGTGCCGATGAACAACACGATGAATTCAGTTAATCAATATGAGACACCCAACATTATAAATTTTAATAACATGCAGAATAGTGTTTCACCCTTTTATTCATTGGAAAATAACTTGCAGTATGTTGGTTCACCTTCACACATGGCGATGGACTCAATAATTGGCCATGCTAATTACCCTCAGCCATCATATGCTACACCTTATGTTACTAACTTTTCAGCACCATATGCAACTGGAGACATTCATAATTCGGCTACTCACCTTCATAATGACTACAGCCGAATAAATGAAAGTTCAATTGGAGCTCATGTGCCTTCGTGTAATATTGTAGCATATGACACACCCCGTACAGAATTGCAAAATTTCGGTAATACCCAATTGTCATTGCCGAAAAATACTTGGACATATGAGGGACGATCAGCGGAAGAGTGGAATGATATATATCTGAAATCTTGTGAAGATCTTGCAAAAAAGCTTCTCGAAGTTAGAGCTATTCGAGCCAACCAGCAGAAAATAGTTGACTCGGTCAGTACGACTAATTCAGATGAAGCTGGATTGGACAATACATGTGCCGAGTCAAATGAACAAAAGATGATTGACACGTCTTCCACAACCGTCTTAGTTGAAGCTGAATTAAATTTGGATAAAACTATGCCAGACACACATGCCGAGTTTGTCGATGCGATAGATACAAGGTTCGTTGAGCATGAACATGGTAAATCTGAAACAACGATACTTGACTTTTCTGGATGTAAGGGACCTTTCTTGTTGCCCTATGAATTCCGTGCCAAAGAAATCAATGAGCACTCACAAGAAGAAAATATAGCCGAATCATCTTCGGTTGAAGAAGAACATCAAAGTGAAAAGGCACAAGATACAGAAAAGAAGGAAGAAGAGATGTTGGAAAATCATCAAGAGGCGGATCACGATATTGTTCAGGTCATACAACCACCGTACTCTCCCAACATGATTGATTTTGCCAACAAGAAAATACTTGTTCGGTCAGATCAGACCGAATCTACTAAAGGGAAAAATGTTGTCATTGATCATAATGCTCTCCCGAGAATGACCAAGGCGAAAAATCTAAACGTAGGAGTGTGCAAAATCAATGAAAAGAAGAGACAAGCTCCAAGGAGAAAGATGACAGTCAGTATGTTGTTGGAGAAATACGCTTCACACAAGGCCGACAATGTGGTTAGTCGGCTTGGAGGTAATAAATGTCATAGGTCTCCCACTCGACCAGGGGGGCATGAGCGCTGGCGAACAGAATTATATGACCAACAACCCTATTTCGCGATGAAGCCGGCATATCGTGGCTGTACACCACCTGTGTATCAACAATTTGCTGAGTGGGGTTTTAATCCGCGGGTGACTTATTCGACAGGGCCAGCGGCTTATTTTCAACCGAGATGGATGCCGTCGAGGCCTGTGTTCAGACCAAATATGCATCGGAAAAGTGCTCGTTTTAATCATAAGGCTAGGTCGCTCGAAGCAATTATTGTTCAAGGAAACCAATCACCAAGACGTGGTGCATATGTCAAGAATTATGATCGTCAGTGCAAGCGTATGTGGGTGCCAGTAAAGTGTGCTGAACGCAAGTCTATAGAAGGTTCAGGTGATTTAGGCGCTACTCCTGCTATAGCTGAAGGCGTGGTCCAAAATACAGAAACAGGTGATGGCCATGGTGTACGGCTACAGCAAACTGGGTCTAGCAAATTAGAGAAAGAGACTAATTCCGGGCCTAACATGCAAGCACGGTTATTGGTTGTATCCTCACATGCTAGCCAAAAGCCTGAAATGGCAAGTTTACACGCTGATTTAGCGGTGGAAAGTTGTAGTACAAGAACGAGCAGCATTGTCCGGAGAGAAGATGCTAGTATAGGAGGGAAAGCTTCGGTTCAGATAGAAGCTACTGATCAAGAAACGGATGGTAATAAGATACAGCAACAATGTGGGTCTGCTCTGGTTCAGAAGGATATTATCGAGATAGGCTTGCACATCGGTGGAGATAAAATACCTACTATGTCTTCTAGTGCTAGTTCAAAGGATGATTCAGTTAACACACGTACAAATTCAGCCATGAAAGTCATTAGTTCGGGACCATGCAAGAATGTGTTCAAATCTAGTATTGGAATCTCTACGCAACAACGTGGGACCTCAAGCAATAGTTGTAGCCAGAAAATTGGAACTGGTAGCATGTCTGGTTCGCACGGAAATTTCTGGAATGAGAGAAGAATGTTTCAGCCAAGGATGCCACAGTATAGGCCAAAGTATTCAGGTAGCAGTAGAATCATGTCAGTTGCACCGGGTACTAAACCAGGTCCTCAATGGTGCCCTGCAGGACTTACGCACACTCAAAAACGGCGGGTACAACGATTGAGAGCGTTGGAAATCAGACAACAAATTGAAGAGAAGAAGCGCGATAAGTGTTTTAGTCGATATAGACAAATGGTGGCAAAGAAGATTTGGAAGAAGAAGTGCATCATGACAGAAGAAGATAAAAATGTAGATGACACATATGCTGATAAAAAATCAGAAAATATAAATGATGCACCTACTGATATGGATGTTGACCAAGCTGGGTAATCCGGTCTGCATGACATTGACTTAGGCATCGGTTGATTTCCAGCACGGTTAGATACTATGTATGACCGATGCTCATGTTAGGTGGCCGCAATGACATACTCGGGATTATCGTTTCGGAAGAGCGATATGCATAAAGAAGACGGCGGGAAGGAGTATATCACGGCATGCTTGATTTCTCGACACTAAAACCTGGTACGTGTTAATCAAAAAGTTATGCTTGACTTTATATTATGCATATACCAAGTTTCGGCCTTATCTACTTTCTAGTACATGTGTGATAGTTTTCCAAGCCGATGTGATAAAATAGATGTTCTCACACAACCGATTTTTAGTGGTGGGATTGAAAACTAGGCTTATGCATTAATGGAATATCATTTTGCATATGATTCGTTGCGTGATATGATAAGTCAAGTTACTGCCAAGTTTATTGTTGATCATAGGATTAAGGATGAGTCACATATTAATTATGTTGGTGTTTGCCTAAGAAAACTTTGTTTCGATGAATCGGTTTGTAGAGATGGATAAGACATCGGTAATGTTTTAAGTTCACTTAAAAATGTAGTTTATGTGACATCGGTCTGTTTGGAATATCTTGTACTAATTAACAAACTGAATATAAGGCTTTATTGCTTGGTTTAGAAGAAAAAAAATGGTAGATATGAGTAGCAAGCAAATAGATAAATATCCGCTTCTGGTAATACAACACATAAAAAGGCGAATTTCACTGTTTTGGCAAATTAGTAAATAGTCTTCCAGACCGATGTTTCGACATTATTAAGTCTCTAGATACAGTCACTATCCATCATTTACCTAGAGAAGACAGTTCTAGAGCTAATTGTTTAGCAAAACATGCATCTGGTTACCATATTACAAAAGGGACATTTTCATTTTACAAAGACCGATGCAAGCTTTTGTTGGAAATAAGTCTGACTGTTGCACGCTAGTTTGGTTCAGTTTTGCAGTAGGCAGCACGTGGTAAAGAGGATTCGGTGCATGAGTCAGAAACAACCGAATTAGCAAGTAGTTTAGAACCAGCTGATTGGAGAGTTCCTTCAGGTAATTATTTAGAAGATCTAAGTCAGACACAAGAAATAAGAATATTCGGCAACAGTCCTTATAATATACTTTGTTAAAGAACTGAGTTGTATGGCCGAATAATAGACGCCTTACTTTGAATTTCTTGGGATTCTGATCAATCTAGATTAGCAATGGGTGAAGTGCATGACCCAACATACATCAGTCGGCTTATGGGATGTGATGATTATTAAAAACATCAGGTTTAGTGGCCGGCATTGTTCTGAAATATGTTATCGCTACTAAAAGGAGTGTGAGCTACTGCAACTGACGATAGAAAATTCGGCAGATGATTGCTGAGTTTGGAAGACCCATATAGAATTGTTCATTGTTCCTGGGAATCCATATTATATTTTATCCAATATTTGCAGCAGGACAAGTTGCCAAAAACACTCGATGGAAAATAAATACAAAGGTATATCCTAGCATGTGATAGGAGGCTTGAAGATATCATGGCCGGTATGTTATTTGAAATATCGCCCTTAGAAAATATGGCTGATGAGTAATTTACACATCGCTGCAATAATTTTTTTTATTTGGCCGATGTGCTCTTTGAACATCGTACTAAGAAATTATATGGCCGGTGAAGTTATTGGCACCGTCCTAAGGTATTACAGTGTTTTTGGTCAATTCAATCGTACCAAAAACAGGGGGGCATGTGTTGAATACATAATTTGGCTATTAGCTATTTCATCGGCCAAATTAGTTAAAATGGTCATGGTTAGATTATTGACTGACATGGATACACATTTAGGCTTGCTTTTTAGTGCAAATGCAGGCCCGTCAAAGTTCAGCGCAAATGCAGCGGTGGCAGATCAAGAGATCAGGCGTAATGTTCGATTTGTTAACCAGGAACATATACATGGAATCTTGCAGCTATGGAGGGACAAGTTCTGAAAATATTCTGAGATGTGTTGAGGTAGAACGCATATTCCTAAGGCAAGAGTGTTGAGAAGCTAGGGAGGGCCAAGCTTCACACGGAAGGGAAGGTGCAACAAAGCAAAATAGGAGATATTCATTAGTTGGTAAGATTAGCAACGTTACCAAATATTTTAACACCTTCGTGTGGGTCAAAGTGTATTTGTACGTGAATATATTTTGCACTTGGAGCTGGCAAGGAGATCTTGCACGTACAGTTCTATACATACACGCGACCGAATCAACGATTGAGCTGATCGGTTTTAGTTTTAGAGTTTTATGCTTGTACGTCAAGTCTTTCCCTGTAAACGCGAAGTCCTGCACCTATATAAAGGTTCTGGCCGATTGAAGAAGACCAACAATCGATCTATACAAAAAATACATCTACCTTTTACGTACTTGTTGCCTTTTATCGTTTTTCTCCGCCATGCTCTAGCAGCCCTAGGGTTTGGTTCATCTTTGCCGTTTTGCGCTGAAAAGCGGCCGTATCTTCTCTCCGAAATCGAGGATCCTTTGTTGCTTTGCCGGAAAAGCAATCGGGCGTCGTCACGAAAGCACGACCACTATCACGGTGTTGCGCGGCAGTTTTGCGTGCCAACACTTTATGATTCAGTTGTTTACTCATGTCATTTACCATTGTTTTGATCACTGCATTCATTACATGTGCTTACAATAGTATGATCAAGATTATGTTGGTAGCATTGTCACTTAAGAAATTATCTTTGTTATCGTTTACCTACTCGGGACGAGTAGGAACTAAGCTTGGGGATGCTTGATACGTCTCAAACGTATCTATAATTTCTTATGTTCCATGCTACTTTTATGATGATACTCACATGTTTTATACACATTATATGTCATTATTATGCATTTTCCGGCACTAACCTATTAACGAGATGCCGAAGAGCCAGTTGCTGTTTTCTGCTGTTTTTGGTTTCAGAAATCCTAGTAAGGAAATATTCTCGGAATTGGACGAAATCAACGCCCAGGGTCCTATTTTTGGACGAAGCTTCCAGAACACCTGAGGGGAAAGGAAGTGGGGCCACGAGGCGGCCACACGCAAGGGCGGCGCGGCCCAGGCCCTGGCCGCGCCGGCCTGTGGTGTGGGCCCCTCGGGCACCCCCTTGACCTATCTCCTCCGCCTACTTAAAGCCTTCGTCGAGAAACCCCCAGTACCGAGAGCCACGATACGAGAAAACATACTGAGACGCCGCCGCCGCCAATCCCATCTCGGGGGATTCTGGAGATCACCTCCGGCACCCTGCCGGGAGGGGAATCATCTCCCGGAGGACTCTACACCGCCATGGTTGCCTCCGGATTGATGTGTGAGTAGTTCACCCCTGGACTATGGGTCCATAGCGAGTAGCTAGATGGTTGTCTTCTCCCCATTGTGCTTCATTGTCCGATCTTGTGAGCTGCCTATCATGATCAAGATCATCTATTTGTAATGCTACATGTGTGTTTGTTGGGATCCGATGAATAGAGAATACTATGTTATGTTGATTATCAATCTATCTATGTGTTGTTTATGATCTTGCATGCTCTCCGTTGCTAGTAGAGGCTCTGGACAAGTCATTGCTTGTAACTCCAAGAGGGAGTATTTATGCTCGATAGTGGGTTCATGTCTCCGTGAATCTGGGGGAGTGACAGCAACCTCTAAGATTATGGATGTGCTATTGCCACTAGGGATAAAACATTGATACTATGTTCGAGGATATAGTTATTGATTACATTACGTACCATACTTAATGCAATTGTCTGTTGTTTACAACTTAATACCGGAAGGGGTTCGGATGATAACCTGAAAGTGGACTTTTTAGGCATAGATGCATGCTGGATAGCGGTCTATGTACTTTGTCGTAATGCCCAATTAAATCTCACAATACTCATCATGTCATGTATGTGCATTGTCATGCCCTCTCTATTTGTCAATTGCCCAACTGTAATTTGTTTACCCAATATGCTATTTCTTATGGGAGAGACACCTCTAGTGAGCTGTGGACCCCGTTCCATTCTTTTACATCGAATACAATCTCTTGCAATACTTGTTTTACTTGTTCTCCGCAAACAATCATCATCCACACTATACATCTAATCCTTTGTTACAGCAAGCCGGTGAGATTGACAACCTCACTTCGTTTCGTTGGGGCAAAGTACTTTGGTTGTGTTGTGCGGGTTCCACGTTGGCGCGGAATCCCTGGTGTTGCGCCGCACTACACTCCGTCACCAACAACTTTCAACGTGCTTCTTGGCTCCCTCTTGGTTCGATAAACCTTGGTTTCTTACTAAGGAAAACTTGCTGCTGTACACATCATACCTTCCTCTTGGGGTTCCCAACGGACGAGTGCTTTACCGTCACAAGGAAGCTACAACTCCCACGTCAACAGCTCTGTCCTGGGTAGCAGCTCTTTTTCTGGCGCCGTTGCCGGGGAGATCAAGACACGCTGCAAGGGGAGTCTTCACAATCCAATCTCTTTACTTTGTTTTTTGTCTTGCTTTATTTTATTTACTACTTTGTTTGCTGCATTCTATCAAAACACAAAAAAATTAGTTGCTAGTTTTACTTTATTTACTGTCTTGCACTCTATATCAAAAACACAAAAAAATTAGTTACTTGCATTTACCTTATTATTATCATGACTAGTCCTGTAGTTACTCTATCACCTGAGGAATCAATCTTCACTTTTAAACAAGGTTTAAAATAGCGCGCTATTTCTCCGCTAATACCACGCAATAGCATATTTGGAGGGTCTACGCTAAATTTTAGTATTTTTGCTCGCTATGGTGCTATTTGTGAAATAGCATGATATATCGTGCTAAAACTTCATAGCGTTAGCGCACTATTTTTTCAATCTAAGTTGCTTTCACTTTTTCATGGTGATAAACTGCAATATGTTGGTTCCTCTTCTAGAATAGAACTTAATATCGCTAATGCTGATGATTCTTAATAAATAACTTATACTATGTTGTTGCCTTGTGCAATACTGATGTTAGCCTTCTGAAAAATTGGAGATATATTTATTGTATGTGGTTGTGTATGTATGACTTAGTCATTTTTGGACTAAATATCCAACCTTTTTAGCGAAATCCTTTATTTTTCGACTATATTTGAATTTTTTTTCAAAACGCTATTTGTAATATAGCACGCAATTACCACGATATAGCGTCCATAGCATTTGAAGAAGGCCGACGCTATTTTATTTAGCACGCTATTTTAAACCTTGCTTTTAAACAAGGAGGTGAAGAGAGTTTTAAAGAAGCTTGGTCTAGAATTTTTGATCTTTATAGTAAAACTGAACCTAAAATGACGCTAAGTTTGCTTCTTAGTAATTTTTATTTTGGGCTTATTCTTCGTTATAGATATGCCTTAGATGCTGTAGTGGGAGGAGATTTCCTTCATTGCGACGGAGATAGAGCTTTTAATGCCATAAAGAAATTGGTTGCATCATCTAGTTCCACTAATAATTATGATCCATCCCTTGTTAGTATTTATAATAGATTGAACACTCTTGAGACAAATGTATCTTGCTTAAAAAAGGGTATGGTCTAATCCGTGAGAATTTTGATTATGTTCCAATAAACTCTGAACCCTCAATGTGGGACCCCACTCTTAAAGTTACTATTGATGGTAAAATTTTTGATGCTCGTTGTGATATTATGACTGAATTTTGCCTTATGCCTGAAAGTATTTATAAATCTTTGACACTCTGGGGACTTACCAAAGGGGGAGAAAGAATAACTCTCGTTGATAACTCTGTTATAATTCCCAAGGGAATAGCTGAAGGTGTTTTCACAACCTTTCTTGGAAGGACGGTATCCACTGATTATCTCATTATTAAATGTGTAGGAACAGGAAAAATTACACTCGGAAGATCCCTGCTAAAACTATTGGGAGCAATCATAGATGTGGAAAAAGGCACTCTAGGCTCCTCCATACCTGGATGCCATCATATATTCCCTAAATCAAAGGGTAAGAAGGGTAGTAAAACCCCTGGTAAGAATGTTGATGCTTCATCTCTCGATAATACTTGATACACACTTTCTGCGCCTAGCTGAAAGGCGTTAAAGAAAAGCGCTTATGGGAGACAACTCATGTTTTTACTACAGTATTTTGTTTTATATTTGAGTCTTGGAAGTTGTTTACTACTGTAGAAACCTCTCCTTATCTTAGTTTTATTGCATTGTTGTGCCAAGTAAAGTCTCTAATAAAAGTATGATACTAGATTTGGATTACTGCGCAGAAACAGTTTTCTTTGCTCTAACGAATCTGGGGCTAATTCTCTGTAGGAAACTCAGAAAATTATACCAATTTACGTGAGTGATCCTCAGATATGTACGCAACTTTCATTAGTTTCAAGTTTTTTCATTTGAGCAAGTCTGGTGCCTGTTAGAAATTCGTCTTTACTGAACTGTTACGTTTTGACAGATTCTGTCTTTTATTTTGCATTGCCTGTTTTGTCATACTTGATGGATTTCTTTATTCCATTGACTTTCAGTAGCTTTGTGCAATGTCCAGAAGTATAAAGAATGATTGTGTCACCTCTGAATATGTGAATTTTAATTGTGCACTAACCCTCTAATGAGTTGCTTTGAGTTTGGTGTGGAGGAAGTTTTCAAGGATCAAGAGAGGAGGATGATATACACCATGATCAAGGAGAGTGAAAGCTCTAAGCTTGGGGATGCCCCGGTGGTTCACCCCAGCATATATTAAGAAGACTCAAGCGTCTAAGCTTGGGGATGCCCAAGGCATCCCTTTCTTCATCGACAACATTATCAGGTTCCTCCCCTGAAACTATATTTTTATTCCGTCATATCTTATGTACTTTGCTTGGAGCGTCTATTTGTTTTTGTTTTGTTTTGTTTGAATAAAATGGATCCTAGCATTCATTGTATGGGAGAGAGACACGCTCCGCTGTAGCATATGGACAAGTATGTCCTTAGGCTTTACTCATAGTATTCATGGCGAAGTTTCTTCTTCGTTAAATTGTTATATGGTTGGAATTGGAAAATGATATATGTGGTAATTGGTATAACACCTTGAATAATGTGATACTTGGCAATTGTTGTGCTCATGTTTAAGCCATTGCATCATATACTTTGCACCTATTAATGAAGAAATACATAGAGCATGCTAAAATCTGATTTGCATGTTTGGTTTCTCTAAGGTCTAGATAATTTCTAGTATTGAGTTTGAACAACAAGGAAGACGATATAGAGTCTTATAATGTTTACAATATGTCTTTTATGTGAGTTTTGCTGTACCGCTTCATCCTTGTGTTTGTTTCAAATAACCTTGCTAGCCTAAACCTTGTATCGAGAGGGAATACTTCTCATGCATCCAAAATCCTTGAGCCAACCACTATGCCATTTGTGTCCACCATACCTACCTACCACATGGTATTTCTCTGCCATTCCAAAGTATATTGCTTGAGTGCTACCTTTAAAATTTCCATTCTCTACCTTTACAATATATAGCTCATGGGACAAATAGCTTAAAAACTAGTGTGGTATTGAATATGTACTTATGCACTTTATCTCTTATTAAGTTGCTTGTTGTGCGATAACCATGTTTCTGGGGACGCCATCAATTACTCTTTGTTGAATATCATGTGAGTTTCTATGCATGTCCGTCTTGTCTGAAGTAAGAGAGATCTACCACCTTATGATTAAGCATGCATATTGTTAGAGAAGAACATTGGGCCGCTAACTAAAGCCATGAATCATGGTGGAAGTTTCAGATTTGGACATATATCCTCAATCTCATATGAGAACATTAATCGTTGTTACATGCTTATGCATAAAAGAGGAGTCCATTATCTGTTGTCTATGTTGTCCCGGTATGGATGTCTAAGTTGAGAATAACCAAAAGCGAGAAATCCAATGCGAGCTTTCTCCTTAGACCTTTGTACGAGCGGCATAGAGGTACCCCATTGTGACACTTGGTTAAAACATGTGTATTGTGATGATCCGGTAGTCCAAGCTAATTAGGACAAGGTGCGGGCACTATTAGTATACTATGCATGAGGCTTGCAACTTATAAGATATAACTTACATAACTCATATGCTTTATTACTACCGTTGACAAAATTGTTTCTTGTTTTCAAAATAAAAGCTCTAGCACAAATATAGCAATCGATGCTTTCCTCTTTGAAGGACCATTCTTTTACTTTTATGTTGAGTCAGTTCACCTATTTCTCTCTACCTTAAGAAGCAAACACTTGTGTGAACTGTGCATTGATTCCTACATACTTGCATATTGCACTTGTTATATTACTCTATGTTGACAATATCCATGAGATATACATGTTACAAGTTGAAAGCAACCGCTGAAACTTTTATCTTCCTTTGAGTTGCTTCAATACTTTCTACTTTGAATTATTGCTTTATGAGTTAACTCTTATGCAAGACTTATTGATGCTTGTCTTTAAGTACTATTCATGAAAAGTCTTTGCTTTATGATTCAGTTGTTTACTCATGTCATTTACCATTGTTTTGATCGCTGCATTCATTACATGTGCTTACAATAGTATGATCAAGATTATGTTGGTAGCATTGTCACTTAAGAAATTATCTTTGTTATCGTTTACCTACTCGGGACGAGTAGGAACTAAGCTAGGGATGCTTGATACGTCTCAAACGTATCTATAATTTCTTATGTTCCATGCTACTTTTATGATGATACTCACATGTTTTATACACATTATATGTCATTATTATGCATTTTCCGGCACTAACCTATTAACGAGATGCCGAAGAGCCGATTCTTTGTTTTACGCTGTTTTTGGTTTCGAAATCCTAGTAAGGAAATATTCTCGGAATTGGACGAAATCAACGCCCAGGGTCCTATTTTTGGACGAAGCTTCCAGAACACCTGAGGGGAAAGGAAGTGGGGCCACGAGGCGGCCACACGCCAGGGCGGCGCGGCCCAGGCCCTGGCCGCGCCGGCCTGTGGTGTGGGCCCCTCGGGCACCCCCTTGACCTATCTCCTCCGCCTACTTAAAGCCTTCGTCGAGAAACCCCCAGTACCGAGAGCCACGATACGAGAAAACATACTGAGACGCCGCCGCCGCCAATCCCATCTCGGGGGATTCTGGAGATCACCTCCGGCACCCTGCCGGAGAGGGGAATCATCTCCCGGAGGACTCTACACTGCCATGGTTGCCTCCGGATTGATGTGTGAGTAGTTCACCCCTGGACTATGGGTCCATAGCAGTAGCTAGATGGTTGTCTTCTCCCCATTGTGCTTCATTGTCTGATCTTGTGAGCTGCCTATCATGATCAAGATCATCTATTTGTAATGCTACATGTGTGTTTGTTGGGATCCGATGAATAGAGAATACTATGTTATGTTGATTATCACTCTATCTATGTGTTGTTTATGATCTTGCATGCTCTCCGTTGCTAGTAGAGGCTCTGGCCAAGTCATTGCTTGTAACTCCAAGAGGGAGTATTTATGCTCGATAGTGGGTTCATGTCTCCGTGAATGCGGGGAGTGACGACAACCTCTAAGATTATGGATGTGCTTGTTGCCACTAGGGATAAAACATTGATACTATGTTCGAGGATATAGTTATTGATTACATTACGCACCATACTTAATGCAATTGTCCGTTGTTTACAACTTAATACCGGAAGGGGTTCGGATGATAACTCGAAAGTGGACTTTTTAGGCATAGATGCATGCTTGGATAGCGGTCTATGTACTTTGTCGTAATGCCCAATTAAATCTCACAATACTCATCATGTCATGTATGTGCATTGTCATGCCCTCTCTATTTGTCAATTGCCCAAGCTGTAATTTGTTTACCCAATATGCTATTTCTTATGGGAGAGACACCTCTAGTGAGCTGTGGACCCCGTTCCATTCTTTTACATCGAATACAATCTCTCGCAATACTTGTTTTACTTGTTCTCCGCAAACAATCATCATCCACACTATACATCTAATCCTTTGTTACGACAAGTCGGTGAGATTGACAACCTCACTTGTTTCGTTGGGGCAAAGTACTTTGGTTGTGTTGTGCAGGTTCCACGTTGGCGCCGGAATCCCTGGTGTTGCGCCGCACTACACTCCGTCACCAACAACCTTCAACGTGCTTCTTGGCTCCTACTGGTTCGATAAACCTTGGTTTCTTACTGAGGGAAAACTTGCTGCTGTACACATCATACCTTCCTCTTGGGGTTCCCAACGGACGAGTGCTTTACCGTCACAAGGAAGCTACAACTCCCACGTCAACACTCTTTACTGGGTAGCACTTCCCCAAGCTTAGATTCTTCAATAGCATTAGCAATAATAGTGTTCAAAGAGTTCATGCTAATAACATTGCTACAAATATTTTGCAAACAAAGTTCCATGGGTTTTTTAATTCTCTCTTCAAACACATCATGTCCTAATTCAATATAAAGTTCATAAAGATCTCTAATTTTTTTTTTGTTTTCCATTAAGCCTAACTAGTGAAAATAAAAACAAGAAACAAAAAGATGCAATTGCAGGATCTAAAGGAAATAGCTTCGAGCACTCACACACCGGCAACAGTGCTAGGAAATAGCTTAGTAGTCGGAGGATGTGAATACCTTCTACCTTACCTCCCGGCAACGGCGCCGGAAAATAGCTTAGTTGCCGGGGTCCGAGTGTGAGTGCCTTTTACCTTTCCTCCCCGGCAACGGCGCCGGAAAATAGCTTGATGTCTACGCACGCTTCTATTCCCGTAGACGGTGTTGGGCCTCCAAGAGCGGTGGTTTGTAGAACGGCAGCAAGTTTCCCTTAAGTGAATCACCCAAGGTTTATCGAACTCGGGGAGGAAGAGGTCAAAGATATCCCTCTCAAGCAACCCTGCAATCACGATACAAGAAGTCTCTTGTGTCCCCAACACACCTAATACACTTGTCAGATGTATAGGTGCACTAGTTCGGCGAAGAGATAGTGAAATACAAGTAATATGGATGTATATGAGTAGTAGCAACGGCACCAAGAAAATAGCTTGCTCGGCGTGCGGTAAGTAAAGATGCGAGCAGAACAGTAAATAAGCGATGATTGCAGTATTTGGAAACAAGGCCTAGGGATCATACTTTCACTAGTGGACACTCTCAACATTGATCACATAACTGAATAGATAAATACTACTTTCTCTACACTCTCTTGTTGGATGACAAACACCATTCATTGTGTAGGGCTACAAGAGCACCTCAATGCCGAAGTTAACAAGCTCCACAACATTCGATGTTCATATTTAAGTAACCTTAGAGTGCATGATAGACCATTGCAATTATACCGAGTACTAACATAGCATGCACACTGTCACCTTCAGACTATGAAACGGGGAATAGATCGCATCGATGCTATCATAGTAATAATTAACTCCATAATCTACAAGAGATCACAATCATAACCTATGCCAATTAACTCCATGGAGGAGGAATAGAGTACTTTAATAACATCACTAGAGTAGCACATAGATTAATAGTGATACAAAGCTCATCATATGAATCTCAATCATGCAAGGCAGCTCATGAGATCATTGTATTGAAGTACATGGGAGAGAGATTAACCACATAGCTACCGGTACAGCCCTTAGCCTCGAGGAAGAACTACTCCCTCCTCATCATGGAAGCAGCAGCGGCGATGAAGATGGCGGTGGTGTCGATGGAGATGCCTTCCGGGGGCACTTCCCCGTCCCGGCGGCGTGCCGGAACAGAGACTTCTGTCCCCGAATCTTGGCTTCGCGATGGCGGCGGCTCCGGAAGGTTTCTCGTACCGTGGCTTATTCGTCTCGATGTTTTAGGTCGGGAAGGCTTAAATAGGCGAAGAGTCGAGTCGGAGGGGTCCGGTGGCTCCACACACCGGGGGCGCCCCCGGGCCGCGCCGCCACCATGTGTGGGGCCCACCCGCCTCTTCTCCGGCCCCTCTTCGGTGCTCTGGAAGCTTCCTTGAAATATAAGATATTGGGCGTTGATTTCGTCCAATTCCGAGAATATTTCCTTACTAGGATTTCTGAAACCAAAAACAGCAGAAAACAGGAACTGGCACTTCGGCATCTCGTCAATAGGTTAGTTCCGGAAAATGCATAAATATGACATAAAGTGTGAATAAACCATGTAGGTATTGTCATAAAACAAGCATGGAACATAAGAAATTATGGATACGTTGGAGACGTATCAGCAACATCAAGAGTTTTACTAGCATAATGAATAACATTCAATTTTTTTATCTACTCATTGTCCAAGAACGGCACCAACTGCAAAATCACTAGCATCACACATAATTTCAAAGGGTAAATTCCAATCAGGTGGTTGAAAAATAGGAGCAGTAGTTAAAGCCTTCTTTAAAATTTCAAAATCATGCTTACAAGCATCATCAAAAACAAAAGGTACATCCTTTTGGAGAAGATTAGTAAGAGGCTTTGAAATTTTAGAGAAATCTTTAATAAACCTCCTATAGAAACCAACATGGCCTAGAATACTACAAATACCTTTAACATCCCTGGGATAGGGCATTTTCTAAGTTGCTTCAACTTTGGCTCTGTCGACTTCAATACCTCTTTCAGAAATTTTATGTCCAAGAACAATTCCTTCATTTACCATGAAGTGGTATTTCTCCCAATTAAGAACAAGATTAGTTTCCTCACATCTCTGAAAAACTTTATCAAGATTGTGCAAACAGTTATCAAAAGAAGTCCCATCGACGGAGAAATTGTCCATGAATACTTCCACAATTTCTTCACAAAAACCATGAAAACTAGCAGGCATCCATCTTTGAAATGTAGCAGGAGCATTACACAAGCCAAAAGGCATACGTCTATAAGCATAAGTTCCGTAAGGACAAGTAAAAGTGGTTTTCTCTTGAACTTGCTTTCGAACAACAATTTGAGAAAACCCAGAATAACCATCAAGAAAACAAAAGTGAGTTTTCTTAGCCAAGCTTTCTAACATTTGATCAATAAAATGTAAAAGATAATGATCCTTCTTAGTAACTTTATTAAATTTTCTAAAATCAATACACATTCTATAACCAACTACTACTCTTTGAGGAATAAGCTCATTCTTCTCATTAGGCACAACAGTAATTCCTCCTTTCTTAGGGACACAATGCACATGACTAACCCATCTACTATCAGCAATAGGATAAATAATACCAGCATCAAGGAGTTTCAATACCTCATTTCTTACCACATCCTTCATCTTAGGAATTAAACGACATTGATGTTCAACAACTGGCTTTGCATCAGGTTCCATATTAATAGCATGTTGACATATAGTAGGAGAAATCCCCTTCAAATTGTCAAGAGTATATCCCAAACCTCCTCGGTATTTCTTCAGTACTACCAATAATCTTTCATCTTCCTGTCCTAAAAGTTTAGAACTAATAATAACATGATATATTTTATTATCATCAATATAAGCATATTTAAGATCATCAGGCAAAGGCTTCAAATCGAAACGGGATCTTCCTTGGGTGGTAATGTGGTACCCAAGTCCTCCACAGGTAAATTGTGCTTAAGCATCTCCGGTTGACAAAGAAAAATCTCAGCAATATCATTCTTTCCTCCATAAAGACATCACTCCCGTGGTCCTCCATATATAGCTGCAAAGCATTGTTAGGAGGAAGAGCAATAGAGGCAAGTTGTTCAACTCTAAAATCCTCGTTAGGCAATTTGAAAGTATAGAGATGGTAAACCTAGAGGGGGGGGTGAATAGGTTTCTACAAATTTTAATTCTTTCTTTGCAATATTAGGCTTTGCGGAATATAAAGATGAGCCTAATGCAAACTAGGTGAAACAACCTATATGAGGATACAACTAACTCGAGCACGAAGACTCTCACAGGCAGTTAAATCACAAGTAAGGAGTTCGGTTAGAGATAACCGATAGCACGCGGAGACGAGGATGTATTCCCGTGTTCCCTTGCTTTGCAACAAGGTACGTCACGTTTGGAGGAGTGGAGGTCCCACGAAGGATTCCCCACGCCACGAAGGCTCACCCTATTCTCCGGAGCCTATCCCACGAAGGAATAGCTCACTCACTTGTGGTAGACTTTGAGGTAGCCTCCAAACCTTCACAATCTTGCCCGGAGCAAATCCACGGCCCGGATGCTTCCGGACTCCTCTTGCCTACCTAGGGTTTCCAAGGAACCCTAGGAAGCAAGCTTCTCAATGAATACAAGGGGGAATGAGATTTGGCTTGGTAGAACGGTAGATCGGGTCCTCCTCTAATGATTCCCGGAGGGATTTGTGTTTGGGTGGAGGAGGAGGGAGATGCGAGGCTTTTGGTGTTTCTAGCAATGGAGTATGAGAGAGAGAGCTCAAGAACAGCTTGTAGTGTAGTGCCTAAGCTGTTCGAGAGGTAGGAGAAGACCTATTTATAGTGTTCTACTAAATACGGCCGTTGGTCACTTGCCACATCGGCGAGATTCTTCGAGAAACCCGGTCAACCGGATTTTGCGCCGGACAGGCCGGTCCACGGCCCGGTCGGACCGGGCCACGGACCGGGCCGGCCGGTTTCCAACGGAGCTGGGACCGGGACTTGACCGGGCAGGCTTCGGGCTTCCTGGATGTGGCCCGGATGTCACAGGCGCAGAACCCGGTTGCTGACCGGGCCGCTCGGTCAGGCGCCCGGTCAGACCGGGCCGTGGACCGGAGCAGCCGGTCCGAAACCGGGCTGGTGACCGGACGCGCGCCGGATGGCTTCGTTTCTTTACTGGATGTCGCCCGGATGGCACCGGTTCAGGGTCCGGTTGGCGACCGGGCTGCCCGGTGCCGGGGCCGGTCCAGCCGGATCCGTGGCCGGCCTGGCTCGGAAAAACTAGCTGATTTTTCGTCGAATTGGGGGGTCTCCCGTTGCCTTTTGTTCCATTGCAACACCATCATACCTCTTTGGCTAATACACGAAAGTCATCTTGTAGGCATGTATTAGTCCAAATACTCTAGCACGGTGTCATAGATACCAAAATAATGGATAAGGGTAAAATACCCTTACAATCTCCCCCTTTTTGGTATAAGATGACAAACCGAGCTAGAGTCACACATAGATATTATGATAAGTTCTAAACCTTGATTCCATATAAGATATTACGACAGCTCCCCCATAATGTGTGCACTTGGAGAGTTTGCGTTTGAATGCAAAGTGCACCATTTGTGGAATATGAGAAGCTCCCCCAATATCTTTAGGAAACAAGCATGGTATGGACAAGTATATCAACATATATAAGCATAAAGCATGATTATCCATAAAGCATGATTATCCTAACATAGAGTAGCACACATAATAGTCGTCCATACATATCCATACATGAATTATTCAAAGTAGCAAATGGTTCTTGAGAAATCAAAGCAAATACGCACAAGCCATATAAAATCCAAATAAAGCAACTCCCATGGCTTGTGACAACCGAAAGAACCCCGTAATTCTAGACTCTACTCTCTTCTCCCCCTTTGGCATCGGAACACCAAAAAGGCGAAGAAAAGAGGAGAGATGCTAGCGTCCCATCAATAGAAGTGGGGCACCGCGGATGGAGAGTTGCCATCACCATCCCCATCGTCATCCTCGTCATCATCATCCTCATCATCATCCTCTTCATCATCATCCTCATTACCGTCATCATCCTCTTCATCATCATCATCAGCAGGAGGTGCATGAGCAAATCTACCACCAAAGTACAGAGAAGGATCAAAGTTCTGGAACATCTCATCAGTGAGAGGAGGCATCTCCCAGTCTTGTGCATGGACAGGCTCCAACTCAGGGCCAGGAGGAGGGGTAGGCACATTCCTAGCAGCCATGAACTCATTTTGGCGCCTCCTTGTCTCTTGGTTCAAAGAGAGACTTTGATGTGCAACATCATGTGTAGTTTTGCACATCTGCCATAAGCGAGAGAAGAACCGTGCGACACCACGCTGTGGGCGACGAGAGGAGCTGGAGCTAGCATGGTCATGGCGTGCCTTGGACCGGCGCTCAGAAGGCATCATTTCAGGAACATCCGGGTTATCACCTTGGGCAGGGATTTTGAACGCTTCCATCCTGACCCGCTCACCTAAAGTATTGAGAGGTGCGGGCACAACCTTGTTGATGAGCAGCTGAACGTACTGGGCAAGGTTAGGAGTCAACCTCTCGCGAACACAGCGCCGTAACTCGCAGTAGATGAGATCACAGCCATCAATAGGTTGCCGGTGCTCAGGGAGACAGTAGTACATCAAGTTCAGATGATATGCACGGCATTCACTTGTATCGCCGGACTTGCTGATGAGAGTCTCACGGAAGAGCTTGGCAAGTAAGAGGTAGGAGTAGTACATCCCGGAGATGGTGGGAGGTCCAGGTGTGGGTTCCGGCGGATAGCAACCAGCAATGTCCCCACGGTTGAACTTCTGCTGAGAATATATCTTGAAGCCAGAAGTACGCCCTCCACCAAACCCCAAGGCTTCACGAGAAATCAAGATAGTTGCAAGTGTATTTCTGTTTGCCGGTCATCCAAGTCATAGTCCGGGCTGCATCATCATGGAAAAAGACTGTGCAGTGAAACTGTCTCACCAAGGTTGGACAATAGCACCCATCAGTAGGTGTCAAGCACATAAGATCATACAGCCCCATTCGCCTCAAGGTCGCAACCACAAAGCGGAACTTGGTGGCTTCATACATTCCAATGACATCCTTGATGGCCTTGGGCATAACAATGGTGCCTTTCTTCATGTACTCGCGGGAGTCATAGAATTCATCCCACATGACTTGCTGTGTGTTGGTCCAGAAAAATTGATCTCCCCCTGTGTAAGTGGGTTCCTCAAAGCGATAGGGGTTGGACTCTCTGAGTCTTCTCCATGCCCCAATATGCACACTACCAGTATGGAAATCTGGCAGTACCTCATCACCATCCTGTGCTGCCTCTTTATCTTTTCTCTTATTGGCAGACTTCTTGATTCGGCCTCCAGTTGAGCTGCCACCCCTAGTCAGAGGAGCACGACCAGTAGAGCGCCGGGGTGGAACCCCGGAGCTCCTCCCTCTCTTGGCAACATGGCCAGGGTTCGCTTCGATCCATTCATCACCTGTGAATCAGCATAATAGGGAGAGGATAGCAAAGAGGTAAGTGTACATGTCATCAGCATATGTGAGGAAGCCAAAAGCATAGCCTAGGTTCAAGTGTCTCGACGAGATCATGCGAAAAAGCTGAGCGAGCCGGCGTAGGAGCCGGTCCGACCGGACGACAGACCGGACGAGCCGGTTGGCCATCCGGTTGACCGGGCTGTGCGCCGGACCAGCCGGTCGAGAGGCCGGTCGACCGGGCTGTGGACCGGGTCATGCTGAGTTGTAATGTTTGCCCAGAAATTCGACATAAAATCATGCAAAACTCACAAACTTGAACATAGATTATACCAGGAGAGTGAACAATGTGCATAGGAGGGGTGTGACACTCTAGGTGGCATGAGGACTTACTAACCCTAACCCTAACCCTAACTTTTCTCAACTTTCCTCAAAAATGAGCAATGTGGGAGGGAAAGCAAGAGGGAGAGGGATAGGGAGAAAGATTTACCCGAAGACATTGTCCTCTTGGCCCAAGTGAGCAAGAGGAACTCGTGAAGAAGGCTTGAGGACCAAATCCCCACGATCTCCCAAACTAGCTTGAGAGGGACCAAATGCTTTGGTGAAGATGCTTGCGAGATCCCGATCTATGTTTGTGTGAAGTTTGGGGAGAATCTAGTGGTGGGAAGTGCCTAGGATGTGGTGGAGATGGTGGAGGCGGCGGCCATGGAGGTTTGAGAGGTGGGGGATAATGAGGAAGAAGATCCCCAAGGGGTATCCTCTTCAAAACATAACAGCCCGCACGGCCGGTCGGGCACCCGGTCGGCCGGGCCGGTGGCCGGACGACCGGCGCACGAGGCCGGTCCGACCGGGCCAGTGACCGGCCAGAGACAATTTTCCCAAAAATGTGTCATTTTGCCTCGTTTTGCCCCTATTCTTTGTGTAAATGTGTGTGAGTGCTCATATGATGACATGTACATATAGATAGATAGATGATGATGAGATGAGCATAGACATGGGATTGGAAAACACAAAGTTCTCTAGGCATACCCATTGGAGTGAAAATGCAAACAAGATACAAATAGCTACAATGGGCATGATTCGAAGTATATCAAGAATCATAAGAGCATTTTGAAATAGTTTTTGCAATAAGATCATTTGGCCTTATATAGTCAAATCAAGTTGTAATGAAGGCTCAATGAGGGGCGGGGGATTACTCCCCCTATGTGAAAGCGCAAATGTCATGAGACCTCGAAGAGACATGCTTGGGTCCATATAATGACATTGGGTCTATTTATGTTGCACACATAGGTATGCATCATACCAAGACATGGTAAGATGACTATCCCCATATGTGCTATGCCTCTAAGCTAGATAGCAAGATAAATGCAAGAATATAGTGCAAGAAGTTAATCAATCCAAGTTTTTAGGATCAAGAATACCAAGTTCTCCTCTCAAGTTAACAAAGCGGGCTTCATCCAAAGGCTTAGTGAAAATATCCGCCAATTGGTAGGTTGTTCCCACATGAGTGAGATCAATATCCTTATTGGCAACATGATCACGTAGGAAGTGATGGCGAATGTCAATATGTTTGGTGCGACAATGTTGAACCGGGTTGTTGGCGATCTTTATTGCACTTTCATTGTCACAAAGAAGAGGCACCGTACCAAGAGACACACCATAGTCTTTCAAGGTTTGCTTCATCCATAACAATTGAGTGCAACAAGATGCCGCGGATATGTATTCGGCTTCGGCGGTGGATAGGGCGGTGGAGTTTTGTTTCTTGGATGACCAACTCACCAATGACCGGCCAATAAATTGGCAAGCCCCGGAGGTAGACTTCCGATCAACCTTATCACCGGCCCAATCGGAATCCGAATAGCCAATGAGTTCAAAGGTTGACCCCTTTGGATACCATAGCCCGAGAGTAGGAGTGAGAACAAGGTATCTTAGTATCCGTTTGACCGCCATTAAATGGCTCTCCTTGGGAGCGGATTGAAAACGAGCACACATCCCTACACTTAGCATGATATCCGGCCTAGAGGCACAAAGGTAGAGCAAGGATCCTATCATGGAGCGGTATACCTTTATGTCCACATCCTTCTCACCGTCACATGAACCAAGTTGCCCCTTTACGGGCATGGGTGTCTTCATTGGACTTGCATTGGTCATGTTGAATTTCTTGAGCATGTCCTTCACATACTTTTCTTGAGAGATGAAGGTGCCTTTTGCAAGTTGCCTCACTTGGAAGCCAAGAAAGAACTTCAACTCTCCCATCATGGACATCTCAAATTTCCTAGTCATCAATAGCTCAAAAGCTTTGTTATGATTGGGGTTAGTTCCACCAAAAATAATATCATCAACATATATTTGACATATAAAGAGGCCACCCCCTTTAACCCGCTTGGTGAAAAGGGTGGAATCGACCGTACCCATGCAAAACCCATCATGTAGTAAGAAATCCCTAAGGAACTCATACCAAGCACGTGGAGCTTGCTTGAGACCGTAGAGTGCCTTATGGAGTAAATACACGTGGTTGGGTCGGCATGGGTCTTGAAGCTCGGGGGTTGAGCCACATATGCGGTTTCTTTTAGGGGACCATTCAAAAATGCACTTTTCACATCCATTTGATATAATTTGAAATTGTGGAAAGATGCAAATGCAAGCAAAAGACGAATAGCTTCAAGACGGGCTACCGGCGCAAAGGTATCCTCAAAATCCATACCTTCTATTTGGGCAAACCCTTGCGCCACTAACCTTGCTTTGTTTCGTATAACAATGCCATTCTCATCTTGCTTGTTCTTGAATACCCATTTGGTCCCAATGACATTGATGCGATGATCCTTGGGTCTCTCAACTAGAGACCATACTTCATTACGAGTGAAACACTCCAATTCTTCTTGCATGGCAATTACCCAATCCGGATCAACCAAGGCTTCATGTACCTTAAGTGGTTCAAAACTAGACACAAAAGCATGATGTTGACAATAAGTGATAAGTAATGCATGGTGTCTACGAGTTACCACTCCTCTTGAGATGCTACCAAGGACTTGATCCACTTTCATGTCACTTGCCCTTGTAGCGGCCTTGATCTTCCGAATGGTTCCTTCATGATCAATGAATTCATCTCTTGCAAGTACTTGATCATGAGGGACCACTTGAGCTTGATCATGAGTTGAGGATGTTTCTTGATCGTCATCATGATCTTGCTCCATGGAATGAGGATCTTCTTCTTGTTCTTCGGATTGAGACTCATCTTGAGTGGAGGATGGTTCTTGAGTTGCACTTGATGGTTCGGCTTGAGTTGAGCTAGGCTCTACTTGTGGCGTGCTTGAGACATCTACTCCATCATCTTGATCATCATTATGAACCTCCATGGGCCGGATGTGTCCAATGCCCATATGCTTGATGGCACTAGATGGATCAACATCATTACCTGCAACACATGGAACAACTTGCTCCACTTGGGAGCCATTATCCTCCAAGAACACCACGTCACAAGATACTTCAATAGTCCCGGAGGACCGGTTGTAGTATCTATAGGCGTGAGAGTTCTCCGCATATCCAACAAATATACCCTCTATGGTTCTAGTTTCAAATTTACCGAGCTTTCCTTTGTTGTTCTTAACAAGGCATTTGCATCCAAAGACACGAATATACATGACATTAGGCTTGTTACCGGTAAGGAGCTCGTATGGGGTTTTGTTGTGGAGGGGACGGAGGAAGAGCCGGTTGGAGTAGTGGACGGCCGTAGAGATGGCTTCTCCCCAAAAGTTGTGGGGTGAGTTGAATTCACTCAACATGGTTCTTGCCATCTCAATGATAGTCCGGTTCTTCCTTTCAACAACACCGTTTTGTTGAGGGGTGTATGGCGCCGAAAACTCATGCTTGATGCCCTCATCATCCACAAACTCTTGCATAGTGTAGTTCTTGAACTCGGTGCCATTGTCGGTCCTAATTGCCTTGATCTCGGATTCATACATACGTTGAGCTTTCTTGGCGAAGGTGATGAACTCTCTATGGGTCTCGTCCTTAGACTTAAGGAGAAAGACCCAAGAGTATCTTGAGTAATCATCAACAATGACAAGTCCATACTTGCTTCCACCAAGAGTATCATAGTGTGATGGCCCAAAGAGGTCCAAATGAAGGAGCTCCAAAGGCCTAGATGTGGTAACAATACTCTTGATGGGATGCTTCTTCTTGAGTTGCTTTCCGGCTACACATGCACTACAAACACGATCTTTCTCAAAAGAAACACCGGTTAGTCCCACAATATGCTCACCCTTTAGGAGTTGTTTAAGATTCCTCATGTTAACATGACCAAGGCGGCGATGCCACAACCATCCTTCGTCATGCTTGGCCGCCATTAGACATGTGGAGAAGGAGGGGCTCTCTTTCGAGAGGTCAACCACATAAAGGTTGTTCTCCACAAATCCAACAAGGACCAATTTGAGATTGTCACTCCTAAAGACTTGCACATAATATTTAGTGAAATATGAATTGTAACCGGCATCGGCAAGATGATATATAGAAAGTAAGTTATAGCCAAGGTGTTCAACAAGCATAACCGTCTCAAGGCACAAGTCCTTAGAGATTGCTACCTTGCCATACCCAAGTACCTTTCCCTTTGAGTTGTCACCAAAGGTAATGCTTGACTTCTTGTGGATATCTTCAATGAATTGATCAAGCACACCTTTTCCTCCGGTCATATGATTGGTGCATCCACTATCAAACACCCATTTTGGACCACCGGAGGAATACCCCTACAAGATCAAGTAGAGGATTTAGGAACCCATCGATTAATGGGTTCCTTTGCAATGGCAACAATATCTTTTGGTACCCAAATTGAGTACTCTCTATAAGCATAGCCATTAGGAGGGCCAACATAGTTAGCATAGACATCACCATAATAATCAACAAATAATGCATAGTGATCGTTTGGCCCCGTGTGGGCACCACTAGTGGCTTTGCCCTTTGAGGCTTTGCCATTATTAGTGACCTTCTTGTTCTTATCTTGAGCGGGTTTCTCCTTGTTGTAGTTCTTCTTCTTGTGAGACTTGGAAGCATATCCAAGTCCAAACTTTTGATTGTTTGACCTTTGCTTACTCAAGAGGTCATCCAATCCCATCTTGTTCTTGGCGGTGGTGAACTTTGCAAGTTCCTTTGTTAGCCTAACATTTTCCTCAAGAATAGATGCTTGCTCACAAGAAGATTCATTAGGATGATAGTCAAGACCATATTTGGTCACCAAGGACTCAAGATATGCATTGGTCTCAACATGCAAAGAAAGTTCCTCTTGTAAACGAACATGTTCCTCAACAAGTTTAGCATGCTCACTAGTAAAGGAAATGGAGGAACAAGCAAGCTTTTCAACATCAATGGGATCCTTCATTGATCCAAGAGCCTTTTGTAGGATTCTTGAAGTAGATCATGATTCTCTCCAAGTTTCTTGAGCTCATCCTTGACAAGCTTGTTAGCTCTTTCAAGGTGGTCAAGATCCCTAGTGAGAGAAGCATGAGCAACTTCAAGTTCCTCCTTTGAAGCATTGAGCTCTTGGGTCAATAATTGAGCCCTATCAATAGTTTCTAGGTCCTTAACTTTATCAAGTTCATAAGTTTCAATTTGTTGCTTAAGGCCTTGAGATATGCACCTTTCGGTTTTTAGCTCTTGTCTTAGGAGATTGAATCTCCGTTCCTTCTCATTCAATTGATATTCTAATTCCTCAATGGACTCATCCTTTTCTTTGAGTGAGTCCATCAAGAAATCAAACTTGACAAGAGCTTCACCACGAAGGGTGCATCTAACATCATAGAGTTCCTTAAGCATAGTTAATTCTTCTTGATCTTCGTTTTCATCATCAAGAACACTAGATAGGGAAGGTGGAGGTTCCATTACCTTGGTTTCCCTTGCCATAAGACAAGAGCCAATGATTGGAGAGGAGGGAGAGTCATCGGAGTCATCATCTTGAGTTGTTCTTGCCATGAAGGAAGAGCCAACATCATTCTCCGTGGAGTAATCTTTGGAGTAGTCATATGTGAAGAGTGACCCGGGCTTAGAGTATGCTAAACCGGCCACTCCGGCCTCCTTCTCCTCATCTTCCTCTTCTTCATCGGACAAGTACTCGGCCCCAACAAAAGCTCTTCCCTTGTTCTTCTTGTACCGATCGTTGATTGGGTTCGGCTTCAATCTTGGCTTGACCCCTTTGATGAACTTTGGCTTGTCTACCCTTTTCTCATAAGGGCACTCATTTGCAAAGTGGTTATCTTCATCACAATTGTAGCAAGTTCTCTTCTTCTTCTTGTCATTGAGGAGCATAGGGAACTTTGCCTTGTACTTCTTGGCAAAGAAAGCAAAGTCGGTAGCAATGTCACTAGTTGAAGTCATCTCTTCATCTTCTTCAATCTCATAGTCTTCTTTGCTTTCATGGTCGGCTCTAGCTTTGAGAGCAAGGTTGTGTGACGCTTCATGGTTGTGTGAGGCTTCATCAACACGGTTCATTGCCTTGAGCCTCTTTCCGGCTTTGGCCATGCTTTCATTGGCGGCCACATAGGAGACTAGATCATCGGAGTTGAGATCGGCACTCTTGGTCATGATTTGCAAGTTGAGTCCAAGGTTGGTGTCTTCTTGTTTGACGGCAATCATAGCAATGACCTTGGATTTTATGAAGGCTTCGTTCATCTCAAATCCGTCATTGTACTTCTCAACACCAAGTCCCTTGACCCTTACTTTCGAGCACCAAGCCTAGCATAGGCATCAAATATGGATTCTCCATCTCGAATCATGAATTGGTAGGCCTCTTGCTTTGCGGTCTCATAGAGAGCTGATTGGATCAAATCGGTTCCCTCTTGTAGTACTACGATCCGATCCCACAACTCTTTAGCGGAGACAATGTCATCGACTTGATCAAGAAGCTTGCGGTTGATGCCACTTCTAATCTTGTCACGTGCGGATGCATTGAGTTGACGGTTGTAGAACTCGGTGGAGGTCAGCCGAGTGGGATCTTGTGGCTCCGGATATCCATGAACAATGAGCTCCCATAGCTCCACACTGCAGCTGCGAATATGAGATTCCATAGCAGATTTCCAATGTGGAAAGTGAGTTCCATCGTAATGGGGAACGGTCCCACTATGGTTTATATGAGGCATGGGTGAAGTGTTTCTAGGATAGTTATAGTTAACATCATGGTAGGACTCCTTAGAGACCGAAGCCCCACTAGAAGTTCCACCCGCGAGTTAGGTTCTTAAGCATGGCGATCATTTCGCCATTTGGTTTTGTAGCTCATCCTCCTTTTTCTTCTTCTCGGCCTCATATGCCAAGAATCTAGATTTCATCTCTTTAACCGAAAGGTTAGAGTCTTCATCTAGACCCTCGAAGAGTTTATCCATCTCACTCTTAAGGCGGTGAAGCCCTTAATAAGAGTCCGGGCTACGATACCAATTGAAAGTATAGAGATGGTAAACCTAGAGGGGGGTGAATAGGTTTCTACAAATTTTAATTCTTTCTTTGCAATATTAGGCTTTGCGGAATATAAAGATGAGCCTAATGCAAACTAGGTGAAACAACCTATATGAGGATACAACTAACTCGAGCACGAAGACTCTCACAGGGCGGTTAAATCACAAGTAAGGAGTTCGGTTAGAGATAACCGATAGCACGCGGAGACGAGGATGTATTCCCGTGTTCCCTTGCTTTGCAACAAGGTACGTCACGTTTGGAGGAGTGGAGGTCCCACGAAGGATTCCCCGCGCCACGAAGGCTCACCCTATTCTCCGGAGCCTATCCCACGAAGGAATAGCTCACTCACTTGTGGTAGACTTTGAGGTAGCCTCCAAACCTTCACAATCTTGCCGGAGCAAATCCACAGCCCGGATGCTTCCGGACTCCTCTTGCCTACCTAGGGTTTCCAAGGAACCCTAGGAAGCAAGCTTCTCAATGAATACAAGGGGGAATGAGATTTGGCTTGGTAGAACGGTAGATCGGGTCCTCCTCTAATGATTTCCCGGAGGGATTTGTGTTTGGGTGGAGGAGGAGGGAGATCTGAGGCTTTTGGTGTTTCTAGCAATGGAGTATGAGAGAGAGAGCTCAAGAACAGCTTGTAGTGTAGTGCCTAACTGTTCAGAGGTAGGAGAAGACCTATTTATAGTGTTCTACTAAATACGGCCGTTGGTCACTTGCCACATCAGCAGATTCTTCGAGAAACCCGGTCAACCGGATTTTGCGCCGGACGAGGCCGGTCCACGGCCCGGTCGGACCGGGCCACAGACCGGGCCGGCCGGTTTCCAACCGGAGCTGGGACCGGGACTTGACCGGGCAGGCTTCTGGGCTTACTGGATGTGGCCCGGATGTCACAGGCGCAGAACCCGGTTGCTGACCGGGCCGCTCGGTCAGGCGCCCGGTCAGACCGGGCCGTGGACCGGAGCAGCCGGTCCGAAACCGGGCTGGTGACCGGACGCGCGCCGGATGGCTTCGTTTCTTTACTGGATGTCGCCCGGATGGCACCGGTTCAGGGTCCGGTTGGCGACCGGGCTGCCCGGTGCCAGGGCCGGTCCAACCGGATCTGTGACCGGCCTGGCTCAGAAAAACTAGCTGATTTTTCGTCGAATTGGGGGGGTCTCCCGTTGCCTTTTGTTCCATTGCAACACCATCATACCTCTTTGGCTAATACCTGAAAGTCATCTTGTAGGCATGTATTAGTCCAAATACTCTAGCACGGTGTCATAGATACCAAAATAATGGATAAGGGTAAAATACCCTTACACAATTCAGTTTTATTAAGGAGCTTTAGCAAACTTACAAAATTAAACTCATAAGACTCTCCATCAAAATTAATAAGAATTTTCTCCTTCTTACAATCCATAATAGCACCGCAAGTATTCAAGAAAGGTCTACCAAAAATTATAGGACAAGTCTTACTAGCAGCTGAACCAAGTACTAGAAAATCAGCAGGATATTTTATCTTACCACATAAAACTTCCACATCTCTAACAATACCAATTGAAGAGATGGTCTCTCTCTATTAGCAAGCTGAATAACTACATCAATTTCTTCAAGTTCACAAGAACCAATTTCATGCATAATTTCTCTATAAAGTTCATAGGGAATAACACTTGAACTTGCACCAATATCACATAAACCATAATAGCAATGATCACCTATTCTGATAGAAAGCACAAGAATACTAGTTTTCTTGGATTTACCAGGATGTGAATATTAGAAGCATCTTCACAAAAGATAATGTGTCCATCTTCTACATTTTTAATAATCAAATCCTTTACTATTGCTACAAGAGGTTCCATAGTTATTTGTTCATCAGATTCTATATCTTTATTTTTTTACTTTTATTAACCACACTAGTTATAATAGAATTTTCCTTCACCTTGGCAGGAAAAGGTACTTTCTCAATATAAGGTTCAGGCAAAACACGATCAACAGTACAAACTTCAGTATTTCTAGCAGGAACACAATCAACAATATCTTTATAAGGTGCATGATACTTGTTCCACTCATTTTTAGGAACATCAAGATAAGAGGCAAAAGCCTTAAAACAATTTGCAAGAATTTGAGAATCAAGACCATAAATAGCACTAGTATTACGAAAGTCACCAGTTCGCATAAAATATTCAATGCATTCATAAACATAATTTATACCTAACTTTCTTCCTTTATCATTCTCTCATCCTTCATTATTTTCCTGAATACGATCGAGAAGATCCCATTTAGATTCTTCCTTCATACATGTAAATGATCCAAAACAATAAGCATCCAATAAATCCCTATCATGAAGAGAAAGCCTTGCATAGAAGTTGTTAATAACAATATTACTTGGAAGCTCATGAATGGGACATTTGAGCATTACTAACTTAAATCTCCCCCACGCTTGGGCAATACTCTCTCCATCTTGAGGCTGGAAATTATATATTTGATTCTGATATTTATGAATCTCACTTGGAGGATATAACTTAGAATAAAAGAGGGGTACAATTTCCTCCCATCCAATAGATTGGCCATTCTTCAGCATCTTATACCATTCCGCAGCTCTTCCCTTAAGTGATAAAGAGAATAACTTCCTTTTAACTTTGTCCATTGAAATACCTGCAAACTTGAACAACTCGCGTAATTCATGTATAAAGAGTAATGATCACCCGGATGGACAATTCCATCTCCTAAATAGCAGTTATTCATGACACGTTCAACAATTTGCATAGGTATTTTAAAAGGATCCACTTGAGCATGTGGAGGTTCATCCACTACCGTAACAGTGGTAGTAGTAATCCCAAATAGGGAATCAAATGGAGACGTCTCCATAATGAAATAAAGCAGTAAACAAAAATAAAAACAACACTTGCAGTAAAAATTTCCTTTACCAATTCCACTCTTCAATAGCGCTTCACTCCCCGGCAACGGCGCCAGAAAATAGTATTGATGACCCATAAGTATAGGGGGTGTATCGTAGTACTTTCGATAAATAAAAGTGTCGAACCCAATGAGGAGCAGAAGGTATTGACGAACAATTTTGATCACTGATTCAATGTAAACACTAACAAATAGGTTTGCAGGGATATTTGGTATTGCAAGTAAATAAAGTGCGAGTAAATAAAAAATAATAATAACAATTGCAGCGAGTGGACCAATCCTTTTCAGAGCAAAGTACAAGCCGGTTGTTGTACCTATCATGACCAAACTTTCATGAGGACACACGGGAATTTCATCAAGTGCTTTCGCTTCACATAGCTAAATAATCTTCATTGGTTTGATAAGTGTTGTGTGGGTGAACCTATGATAATGCACTACCACATACTTGGACTAATGCATACTTGTGATTATACCCCTTGCAAGCATCCACAACTAAAAGAAAGTAATTAAGATAAATCTAACCACAACCTTAAACTTTGAGATCCTACACTCCCTCGTGCACCGATTTCCTAATGGGGGTTTGGGTTTATGTCGTTCCCGCAACCCCACAATTAGTAGCCAAATACACGATGCATTCCCCTAGGCCCATAAAGGTGAATGATCATGTAGTCGATGTTCACATGACACCACTAGAAGAATAGTACCACAAATTAAATATCATAACATTGAATAATACTCAACATAGTTCCACTACTAACATCATGACTTCTCCCATGTCCTCAAGAACTAAACGGATTACTCACGAGACATCATATGGATCATGATCAGAGGTGATATAATGATGAACAAAAATATGGACATAAACATTAATTCAATGGTTCCACCCAATAGCATCAACTACAAGAGGTAATCAACACCGGGAAAGTTTCCCCTATGAACTAGACAAGTATCAAACCCAAATTTCTGCAGCAGGACGGAGTGGAGACAGAGGTGATGATGGTGCTGGTGGTGGAGATGATGACGTTGATGATCCTGATGAAGTCTAGCTCGATGACGGTGACGATGACGACGATCTCCCCTCTTCGGTGAGGAGTTTTCCCGACAGATTTCTGCCTCACGGAGAGCTTTTCTCTCTCTGTGGTTTTCCGTCCCGTACCAGCGGCATAATATTTCTATGGTCACTCGCCCGATGTTAGGGTTCTTTGGGGGATGAAATACGTGAGGAGGCGATGTCAGAGGATGGCCAGGGTGCCCAGACCACGCCTAAGCGCGGCCAGGGGGTGGCCCGTACCTAGGGGTGGTGTGGGCCCCTCCTGGCCCATCTCTGCCTCCCCTTATGGCTTCCGCCGTCATCTAGCAAAATAGGATTTTCCATATATTTTATGAGAATTGTTATTCTTTAGAAATATCGTGTCTTGACGGTCCTTTTTCCAGTATAATCCTGGCTCCGACAGTCAATTCCCCAATAATCATCAAACATGCAAAAACAGATGGAATAACATAAGTAACTTCTCTAAATATGTAATATATCAATGAATAACAGTAAATTATGATATAAAATAGTGATGCAAATTGAATGTATAAATTATATCCTAAGTGATGGCTTATTCCTTGTAAGATTGAATGACATCAACGATAATTATGCTAGAGCTAGCAAGTGGCTTAAACAAGGGGATCCCCTCTCACCCCATTCTATTCAACCTGGTGGATTATGTCTTCTCGAGTTTTTAATAAAGATAGTAGGCATGGTACTATTAGTGGCTTACTGCCTAATATATTTGAAGATGGTATTAGTAGTTTATAGTACGCTAGTGGTACCATAATTTTTTTAGGTTGATATGTTCACTGCTAGAATTATCAAATGGATACTGACTTGTTTTGAGAACTTTTCTAGTCTAAGAATTAATTACAATAGGAGTGACCTTGTGATAATTAATTTGGTGGAACAATAAGGAATTGTTTTTCCTCAAACTATTGATAGAAGAAGGATAAGTCCCTTTCAAATATCATGTGGTTCCTCTTCATCATATTTGAAATTTACAAGAGGTGATCTCCACCCTGTTAGTGATAAGATAATTAATGAAGCGTGTTCAAGGATGGAAGGGCAGTTCCTGTCTTATGGCATTAAGGATGGAAGGGTGCCAACTTATCTTCTCAATAATTAAATTTGCTAAGTGGGCAATCCAAAAAACTACCTCTCAAATATATCGTTTGTTCTTGGGTGATGTTGGTGATAATAAAAAGTATCATTTAGCCAACTAGAACTTGGTTTCACTGACTAAGGAAAATGGTGTTTCATGTGTTCACAATTTTAGAGAATTTAAGCTATGTTTATTATCATTATGGATCAAAAGAAATAACCTATCAGATAATAAAATTATAGAAAATAGTTATATATATTACAAATATAATATTTATTCTCCTAGTACTCTTTTGATTAATGATCAAATGGTCTCTTATTTTTGGAAATGAGTAGCCTGGGTTATTAATGCTGCTACAATGTCATATAAGTGGAAAGTAGGTAATGGATGTGTAGTGAACGATCGGGTGGATGTTTGGTTTGGGTAGTACTGCCATGGCATCATGCACTGGGATCTATATGTTATTTCCAAAAAAAAAGTGTTGCAATTGGGCATGATCCGAAAATCCCTTTTTGTAGATGTGCGGATGTTATTTGTATGGACAATCGGTATGAGCTTGTGGATCTTGTTGTGTTTCGTAAATTGAGTGAGGAAGATGTTACTGTTGGGATCGTGTGTGTCTCCACAAATTCATGTGATCTTGTGACATGTGGCAAATAGAAAACTTTTAACTAGAGAAAATTTTAACAAACATAGGCATCTAAAAGATATAACTGGTGTTTTATTTATGGAATCTGAAATATTCATAACTTATTTTTTTCAATGTATCATTGCATCCTATTTATAATAGTTTGTTTGCTCCATTTCTGAATGTAATGGCGGTATTAACTTAAATCTACGTGAAATTGGTGTATTAGTGAGAAGAAAGATGTTGGTTTGAATATGGTCCTAGTTGCTACCTTATGGTCTTTGCGGGTTTTGAAAGATTAACTCTTCTTTCAGGGAACAACTTGGCTAGTTATGGCTTATGTTTGGAACAAATCGCTACACATATTTATCGATGGAGGAAATGTTTAAAGCCTTAAACCAGAGTTGCTGGATCGCGCAATTTTCATGCTAGAAAGAATAAGGGGGAAATTGCTCTGAATCACCCGTAGATCATGTTGTCAAAACCCTTATCAGTGAAATGCCATGGTCATGCTCTAGACTTTGGATACATTTTTTTTCTTGTATGACCTGTAATCATAAAATTATCATGAGTATACGGTTTACTTTTCATATGTTACCTGAAGGTTCTGGGATGGATGATGTGGTTTTGTGTTTAATAAACCAGAGGGGGTGGTTGTCCTTTTCTTTTAAAGGACATACTTTAGGTGTTTGTATCCAGTCAATAGAACCCTGAGTGCGTCATGTACATATGTCTTTATGAAAGGATGAGATGTCGCCTAGAGGGGGGTGAATAGGCGTTTTAAAAACTCTTATGTATTTGGCTTGTAAGAATGCGAAATTAAACTAACATTTATTTTACAAGCACAAAACCTAAATATGCTAGGCTCAACTAAGTGCAACAACAACTAGAGCTAAGCAAGATAGGTACAAGATATATATATATATATATATATATATATATGAACAACAAGTGATAGAAAGATATAATAGATAGTTCAAACTCGATCTCTATCACAAGGGAAAGTAAACTCGGGTATAGAAATAACCGAGGCACGCGGAGAAGAAGATGTATTCCCGTGTTCCCTTCCTTTGCAAGAATGTACGTCATGTTTGGCGAGGTGGGTATCCCACAAAGGATTTTCTAACGCCACGAAGGCTCACCTTTTTCTCCGAGCCTATCCCACGTAGGAATAGCCCTTACCTTATGGTTAGCTTTTCCTCCACTTCGGAGATGGCAAGCTCCACAACCACTTCACAAGCTCCACGAAGGAGAAGCCCGGGCCTCTTCACAATCTTCCACGAAGAGGTTACCGGGACAGGAACCAAGCCAACTAGGAGGTCACCCTCCAAGAGTAACAAGCTCATGGTGTCTCACTCGAACTAATCGTGGTGGAGAGCTCAACACTATGCAATGATGCAAAGCAAGAACACCAAAGGCGTTCAAGTCCTTCACACTCAAATCCCAGCAAAGCAACAAATGCTAGGATGAGATTAGAGAGGAACAACAATGGAGGAAATCAACAAATGACTCCAAGATCTAGATCTAAAGGGTTCCCCTCACTAAGAGGAGAAATGGATTGGTGGGGATTGTAGATCTAGATATCCTCTCTTAGATCTCTCAAGAATGAGCGAGAATCATGGGCGGAATCAAGAGATAGGGCAAGTTCTTCAAAGGCAACAATGGAAGAGAGAGAGTAGAAGAACTTAACCAGCCCAAGGTGGAAGAAGGCCTATTTATAGTCTAGGGAAAAATAGAACAGTTGGGGAGAAAAACGGGCAAAAAAACGACCCAGCCGACATACAACTCCGCAGGGCCAGACCAGGTGCCGGACCACCCGGCAGCCCGGGCCAGGGGCCGGGCCACCCGAAAGCAGCACTCGGCAGGCCCGGCCAGAGGCCGAGCTAACCGGGAGGATGGGCCGGTCGGCACCACACCCGGTGGGCCGAACCAGATGCCGGCCCGCCCGCCAGCAGCACTCGGCATGCCGGGCTGGGTGCCGGACTGATCGGCAGCAGCACCCGGCAGGCTGGGCCAGAGGACGGATTTCGGGACCCCCTGATAAACCTTTTCTTTTCTTTTAAATAGAAAATGCTCCTGAACTCCGATTGAGATGAAACCAATTTTGTTGGAAATATTTTAGATGATTTTAGAGAGGGAGTCTCCCACCGACAAGAAACGGTAAAGACGTCCAAACTCGAAAACGCAATAGAAGATGCATGCGGATTCCGTTTTCGATGAACTTTGGCTTGTTGTAAAGCTAGCAACAAGCTCAAGAACCTCACACTGAGAAATACCAAGAAGCAATAGGGATATGCAAATTATGCAAAGGATTGAGCTCCCTAAGACGATATGATCAAGTTACCCAACCGAAAGCCCCTCTTGATAGTGCGGCTATCTATCCTATAACCCGATCTCCCAACAACCACCTTGAGACTGGTAAAAGGAAAACCTAGCAAGGCCAAACCTTTTCCTTGCGCATCCCGCTTGATCTTGATGATAACTCTTCAAGCACCACTCAAGCCGGAATGCCTCACTTGATCATTGTTGCATCGTGAAGACTCACACATGCTCCCACATACACCTATGATGGGATAACTCCATTGATGCACATCTTCACATGTCCATTATCACCTAATGGACGGGAAGCTTCAAGCATATGATCCTCTTGAGATGCTCAACTTGAACTTGCCCAACTCAACCTTGATGACGATCACCACTTGATGTCATCCTCTCATGGGTTATATGGGATCTCACTTTTGACGCATGCCCATGGAAAGATACCTAACTCATATAGACAACACAGGGGCATATATATGATGGGTTAGTTAATAAAGCATAATTGACAAGGCTTACCATACCACATGACTTCGCGTGGCACATTCTTTATGCTTGTGTTGACCAAACTTGAATCTATTCTTCACTATTTGTATTGGTCGACCTTGTATCTTCACATGCTCTATCATACCATCTTGAGGTGTATAAAGAACTCTTCATTTGTTTGCATGCTCTAAATTTTAGTCAATCATAGCTCAACTCATGAGACTATCATGACACTGACTTAGAGCCATATCTTGAATTCTTCAGTTGGAATCAAGCCATCAAAATCTTGATCATTCATTGCTCAAAACATAAGCTAGAGCATGGATAATGTTGAGTTCCACATAAGAACTCCATCTTCATTTCTGCTTCTTGATCATATCACATACATGTCTTAAAATCGATGATCTTGATGCCCATACTCAAGGTATATCTTTTATCTTCATGGCATCCATACGTAAATCTAACACATGGACTACAAGTAGTGCCTATGGAATCTTCCTTCATATAAATTCAATGCAAACATTAGTCCATAGGGGTTGTCATTAATTACCAAAACCACACATAGGGGAAATGTACCCTTACACTTTAACATATCGAAACCTACTTCCTGGGAATATTTCTTGCATAAACTAAATAAAAGAGTTAGTGCCTTAAATGTGTTGTTGTCAATCATCAAAGTTTCACTTAGAGGGCATTAGATTCACTTTCACACTGACAAGCTAGACACATCTTTGGAAAACCATGGTGATTGAGTGCTCGGCTGAACATGTGACAGAAGACATCTTAGCCCAGTAACAAGAAGGTGTTGATGTTTTTTTGCGGGGCACCATCCCATTTGCGTTGGGAAATCTAGTTAGCACGCATTGAATCAGATGCCTGGAGGATCTAGGTCATCCATGATAGATCCCATGGCAACAAATGCTAATTATTTCTGAGGGCCTGTAGGTCTCTGCTTTGTGTCTATGACTTACTTTCCTCACATGACATTTTCGTAAAATGTATATTACTGAGGATACGAGGGGATACATCCAAACATTTAAAACATTAAATAGGTCCATGGCTTAGGGAAATGGGCAAAAAATAAGAGAAATATATAAAAATATAACTACAATTAAGATTTGAGAAATAGAATATATAAATTCTAATTATGTTATGTTACTGTTATAGTGGTGAATCTGCAAAATCTATGAAAATTCTTTACCCTTATCACTATTTAAAGTACTAAACCAACGTTTGCTTTGCTCTCTGTTACTTTATTTCGCATTAATCATTAGTTTGTTCGCCCAAATAAACAATTATTTTAATAGTCTTTCTTTGGACCGAAGATAACTTGGTACAAATAAGAAAAGGTGGCAATTCAACATTCTGTGGATTCAATACTCTTCTATTCAAAACTAAAAACTAGATACTTCCATCTGTGCACATGGCAAACGACTTTGTGGAAGTTATTCTATATTATGCTAGACAAGAACAAATGTGGAATGAGGCGACAACGGTTTATGCAGAATATCAAGTGTTTTCTGGTTTGATTGGGAAGGTCGAGAGATGAATGAAGCGGCACATGTAATTGATAGGAATTGATTTCGCTCTAAAATTTCATGTAATTGGTCGACGAACCACCTAGTTATATTTTGAGAACTCATGGTCTTCCCTAAGAAATGGAATCAAGAAACTCTATCTAAATAAATATTTTCTTGCATAACATATTTTAATATTATATGAATTTTATAATATTTTACGTTATGTTTCGTTAATATACTATGATTGCCACACTTTTCCACATTTTAAGTTAGGCCGTTCGCTTTAGTCATACTTGTGACACTTCATTTCATGGAAACTAGACCCACATGTCATTGGCTCGGAAAAGCGTGCCAAGCACTCTTCAAGTGTAGCAATGTTTGGCCCTCATTCTAGTTGAAAAACTTTAGACTTGAAGGCCAAAAGGTAAGACAAAAGTTGACAGCCTTAGAATACCAACTAAACAAGCCTTTGGCCATGTTTTACAAATAAAATCAAACTGTAATAGGGATAGCAATTGGTGCTAAGCAATGGAATCTTCGAGAACACTCGTGTTATAGTTCTACATTCTCGGTCCATAATATAGAGACATACACTGCAAAAAGTGTATTTTTATTGGACGAGCTAACATGTAGTTTGCTTTCTTTTGAAAATTTCAAAAATGACATTTTGAAGTTTCTGAAAAATCTGAAGAAAAATGTAGACGCAGATAATGTTGAGTTCTATCAATTTGCAAAATTTGAACTCAAGATATCCCATATTCTAGGCTGTGCAAAAATAACAAAATATGACAGATTTTAAGGTTTTGAAAGTTTACACCGTTTCATTATTGTAGATTTCAGATTTTGTCGTTTTTGTGCAGCCTCGACTATAATGTATTTTGAGTTGAAATCTTTTGGGCGTACCAATATTTTGAGTTGAAATCTTTTGGGCGTACCAATATTTTGGTAAGGCAATCTTGGCATAGAATCAAACACCGGTTGAATGGCCAGGGTGAAGAATGGGGATTTCGGCAGCTCGTGAGCCAAAGGACCTAAAATAGCTAGTCCGCAGCTCTATTTTTTTTTATGAAAATAGCACCGCTACAATGCTAGGAGAAATAGTTTGTATAGCGCCACTAATAACGAGACTAGCGTCACAATGAGATAAATATCCATAGCATAGCGTTTACTCTCCAAATATGCTTTAGTGCCGCTAAAACGCTGAAATAGCGTGCTATTTTTTTCATTGATTTTGATAGGACGAGCTACATGTAGTTCGTTTTCTTTGAAAAAATAAAAAAATGACATTTTAAAGTTTCAAAAAAATGAAAAGAAAAATTAGATGTAAACAATGTTGAGTTCTATCAAGTTGCAAAATTTAAACTCGGGATACCATATAGTCTAGGATGTGCAAAAATAACAGCCTCAATTATAATGTATTTTGAGTTGGAATTTTTCCATGTTGATAGAGCACAATACTTTTTCTTTACTTTAGAATGTAATTTCTATTTTTTTAAAAAATAAAACAAGCTCCATATAGCATGAGGTACATTTGTTGTTGGTTTCTGAGTAGCTTAATTTGTGTCTTCTTAATTAGCACAAATGATTTGCGCATGCATGTCATGTCCAAAAGAAATATGCGTCAGCTTCACTTGTTGTTCAGTGGCAGGACGGCGTCCTCCCCGTCCTCCTCCTCGAAGTCGACGAGGCTCCAGCGCCCATCGTCTCCTTTCACCATGCCTTTGTTCGCCGGCACCAACCATGCTGCCGGCACCGCGTGCTCCTCCCTGAGCGCGCCGTATGACTTGTTCACGAGCGCCACGTCCCGCTCCACCGCTAGCTCGAACCCTCCTCCGGCCTTGACGCCAGCCACCCCGTGGAGGTAGCACTCGAGGTTGTGCCAGACCCGCTCGTCCCCGGGCGCCCTGAGGTACGGCGAGGCGCCGGTGTCGATGGCCAGCTCGGCGCCCACGTCGTGGTACGGAAGCGCCGGGTACCTGGGCACGATGTCGTGGGCGTTGCGCACGCGCAGGAGCCGGAGCTTGCCGGCGGCGTCGAACCGCTTCCTGAAGCCGGCGCCGCCCACGCGCGGGCTGGCGAACGCGAACGCCGTGACGGGGAACGTGCCGTTGTAGCCGTTCTCGGCGATGTCGAAGGCGCTGAGCGTGGCCAGCGCCGCCCCGAGGCTGTGGCCCGTCGTCGTGATGCTCACCTCCTCCTCCTTGTACGTGTCCACCAGCTTGCTCACCTCAGCCAGCACCTGCAATCCATGATCCATGTACGGCGGCCAAGCATGAACAGTCTTGTGAGCACAATGGTGAACAGTGTAATAACAGTGCTGATGTTGTGTTAAGTTACCTGGTCTCTGGCGCTGTCCTTGTTGTGGCTGGACGCCGGGTCGGTGGAGGTGTAGATGGAGAGCCAGCCGTGGTGCACCATGGCGTCGGTTCGGCCGTGTGCGTCGCGGAGGAGGCCCCTTGGCGGCACCATGACGAACTCGAGGTCGTTGACCCACTCGAGCGCCTCGACGGTGCCGCGCCAGGCGACGACGATGTCGCGCCTCCCGAGCGTGGCCTTCCCCTCGTCGGTGGCCACGGCGACGAACCCGATCCAGTTGGACTCCCTGCAGCGCCTGCCCCTCCCGTGCGGCCCCACGAACGCGGCGCCCCTGACGGAGGGGGCGGAGCACGTGGCGTAGAGGAACCTGGTGACCCGGTACGTTGCGGCGTGGTCCGGCAGCATCACGCGCTCGAAGAAGCGCCGCCTGCCGAACCTGCACAGCCCGGCGTGCGGCGAGAGCTTCTCGTGGTTGAACGCGTCGTACTCCGCCTGCGCCATCTCGCCGTACCAGATCACAGTGCGGCGCAGGTCCAGGTCCAGCTGCGGGCGAAGCAGCCCGTCCCACCGCCGCTCGCCGTGGAGCTCCTTCCACCTCGCCGGCTTCGCCATGCTCGATTCAGCAGGGCGCCCTTGCTCCTCCGACATGGCCGGCCGGCGTCCACGCTTGCACTGTGAACTATGAGCTGAATCACTGATACGGTGGAGAGGTGAAGCAGCTGGCCTGCTCTTCGTCGACGTTTATACGCGCGCGGTGGCTGGCATCGACGGCGTGGCGTCGATCGGACCGGCCGGGTCTTGCATGCTTTCGCGAGCTGGCTTGTTTTGCTTGGCTCTGGATGGCCGAAGACGAGGAGAAAATGGCGTGACATTGCGATATGGGGGCACGATGACACAAACGCGTATTGATTCGCGCGCAACAGCCTGCTCCAATCGGAGACGATGATCAAGAGGAAGGCATCGGTGGAGTGGCACTAGCAGCCCATGCCAATGGCATGCATGGGCATCTTGCTTGGGTCCATCAGGAATTCTGTTACCGACATTTCGTGATGTTCTTAACAGAATCTCTTCTTTCAGCCTCGGGCACAGGCGTCCGCTTTCTCAGTGCACTGAAAAGATAAAGTCGTTCTAACTTCTAAGTTAGGCATTGTTGGACGTTGAGTTTTCACCTTATGCACTAGAGACACGTACTCGTGCTAGTACCACCGCTTCTGCTCCGGTGCTCCCCCCGGAAAAGTCTGGACGCGCCAAACACATGGACGGCTGAGATCTTCTGATACCTCTTCGGCAGCGGGGGTAAAATCGTAATTTCGCTATGCGTAGACCGTCCGTAGAGCCCTGTACAAGCCCGTATGGCCCGCGCACGTCATTCTGTACGTATCTACAGCGTGCCTACAGCACGTGCGTACGAGCGTGCGTGTACCGAAATAGAAACCCATATAAAAAGCCGACGTTTCCTTCTCCGCCTCCCTCGCCCCACCATTCCCCCCCCCAAATCAGGTACGGAGAAAACCCTCTCCTCCTCCCTCGGCCACTTCGTCTTCTCCACTCCCTCTCCACCTCCAGTTCTCTTCTTGAATCCCTTCTTCTCCGCGCATTTCCGTCGAATCGGAGGCCGATGGAGGGTAGCAGCTCCACCGCGAGGGCGGCCGCCGCAGCCTTGGTCAAGAACACCGGCGTGGCGGAGGCAGATGTGGTGCCGGGTGGATGGAGCCGTCGTGGTGCGGCCGCGTCGGGCGGAGGCTTGGTGCTGACGGCGGCGGATGAGCAGGAGCACGGATTCGGCGGCGAGATCGTGCCGGATCTGAACGTGCAGCCAACGGTGGAAGACCCTCTGGTATCTGCTATCCTCTCAACACCTCAGCTTATTTGCCCTTATTTGATGGTGATTAGGGTTAGATGAAACCGAAGAATAGACGAATCATATGATTTGTGATTAGGGCTTAATGCGGACCAAATGGATCTAGCAGACTGTCCTGTGGTTTGTGTATGTTGGCAAGGGGTTTTTTAATCTGGTTTGACATCCGTGTGCATTCGTAGTTAATGGGGGTTTTATTGTCATGTGACCCCAATTTATATACCGTGTGCACAATTTATCTGGTTTGATTACTGTGTGCACAATTTATTTGTTAGTAGTAGCATCAATTGTTTGCTACAGAGCTTCATTACTATGTTTTTATTACATGATTGCATAATTGCTTTAGGGATTCACATTGATTTGTAAATCTATGGTAATGCTGTTGTGCTCCAGGAGTGTTATCTTGCTATGATGGCAACAACATTGACATAATAATTTGTTCCCTGCTATGGGAAAATATGTAGTTACTATAAGTGTACATCACCACAGTATGAATAATAGCATGTATAACTATTATTTGAAATGGTATGATTTGGCAGGACCTCCACTTTTGGGTGTTAATTAGAAGCTAAAAACCCCTAAATGATGCTTACTTAACATCTTATGGTGATAATTATTGCTTATTAAATTTATGGTACTGCTGCTCCAGGGGCATTTCCATTTGTGCATAAGATATTTCCTTTTTCAGAATGTGTTGTAATCTATTAATTCCACCTGTATTAAACATGCTTTATGTAGTAATATTTAACATGCTTTGTATAGTAAGGTATAGTTGTCATGTTTTGAAAGTACAGTTGTAAATTACAATGTGCTACATTTCTTTGAAGCACCTATAATGTAGTAATGATTGCAATAGAATCTTGACTCTATTTCCTCTATGAAATTTGTTATTAAGAGCAACATTATGGTAAGATGAAACATAATATTGACTATGATTACTCTATGATATTAAGATCAGTATTAATGATAGGTTGACAGAATTATGTTTCACCTTAACATAGTAGGAGAAATATAATGTTACTGGCCTGTTATTGTAATGATCGCAATAAGGATTTGTAGTATATGTGTTATGCTGCTATGATTGCAATTTAGATTGACATAATAATCTGTATATATTCCATCAGCTTGGTGAGACCTCCTCTGTCCGCAAGAGGAAGTTTGAGGAGTTTGATGACTCGGAGGACTCTGGCCACTCCTACATTTCCCGCGAGGTCGAGTCTGGGGACGCCGTGTCGGTAAGATAGCATTCTCAATATTGATTGTGCATGGTTGACAAGTTTATTGAACTCATTGCTGTACAATAGTTGTGACATATGATTGTGACATTGTTGTTTTGCAGTACAACTCGGATGCTTCATCTGATAATGAAGTCAGCAAGTACAATGTGCTGTCATATGAGAATAAGGTGGAGGAGAAGATCTGGGCTGAGGGAATCAGTGCTTACATGAAACCTGATGGGAGGTACTACTGCAAGTTCCATCCCTCTAAGCAGGTTCCTAGGGATGGTATGTGTGAAGGACTTGTAAGCCATGTGAAGGAAGTGCACCCGAAGGATCTCCGCGACAAGGCGAACCATGCTGCCCTGAGGAAAGTACTGGAGTACTATGATCAGGATTGACTGAATGTCTGAAAAAGTTAGTGAAGAAGTACATCATCAGTAGTTATGATGATGTTAAGTAATGTATGTTATTAAGAACTGCTAGTTTATCTGTGCACCTTCTGTTATGGTGCGGTAACTATGTATGGACTTGCTAGGCATGTGAACTTTAGCTATGGTAGCTATGTATGCACTGTACCAGTGTGCTAGATGGTATGTAGCACACTGTGTTTGCTTTTGCTGGTTCTTCACTTTGTTATAAGATAAGTGAAGTTATGGATGGCTACAAAGTATTGTGAGCCTTTTTATCTACCATGCATGTTGTGTTGGAAAAATGGTAGTCCATAAATATTATCTTGTTTGCAAGGAAATGGTAATTCTAAAATTTTGCTTGTCTGAAAATTTGATAGTTTAATATTGACTTATGTACCAATTTGATCTCTGTCATAATGTTTTCAATAGTTTAAAAAACATAGTACATAAGTTACATGAATGAATAGCAAGCCGCTATGTGATGAGAATAGCAACCACCAATGTCATGAGAATAAAACAGAGTAGCAATTTCATATGTTATTTGTATCTGATATTTCATATGTGAATTTAAAAAATCGAATTTGTAAAAAGTTCATATACAGAAAATGTACAAAAGATGCATTGAAGGTTGGCAGATCAACCCAACCTTGTATGTTTTCATTAATTTGTTTTAGAATTGTCCTTTATCAAAATATATACATGAAAGTATAGTGGTTGAAATAAAAGTATAAACTTTTTTTAAATGTTTTTTCAATAATACTTTATATTACATGCATGGGAGCATAAAAAAAATAGGATGAACTAGAGATGGTCGAAAAAAATCATTTGCTCTACGACGGACTATTAGGTCTAACATTTAGCCCCATTTTTAAAGCAAGTGATTTTTCGACCTCCTCCAAATCACCTCAAATTTTTATCACATTGTATGTAACACAAGAAAACATGGAATGTGACGATTTTTTTCATTTTGAATATTTTTGAATTACTAATGGATGCTCCATGGTTGGGAGGTGCCGATACTAGGGTTTTAGGGTCAAAATGGGTCTACCATGGACTAAAACATACCAAACCACCTTGGATGGGGCCCGTATTTGGCACACTTGTGCATGGTGGTGTGCCCCACCCTTTTTCCATTGCTTTTTGTAGGTTGGTTTTTACATTCATGGTGATCCCATGGTTGGGAGGTGCCGATACTAGGGTTTTAGGGTCAAAATGGGTCTACCACGGCCTAAAACATACCAAACCACCTTGGATGGGGCCCATATTTGGCACACTTGTGCATGGTGGTGTTCCCCACCCTTTTTGCATTGCTTTTTCTAGGTTGGTTTTTACATTCATGGTGATCCCATGGTTGGGAGGTGCCGATACTAGGGTTTTAGGGTCAAAATGGGTCTACCATGGACTAAAACATAACCAACCACCTTGGATGGGGCCCATATTTGGCACACTTGTGCATGGTGGTGTGCCCCACCCTTTTTGCATTGCTTTTTCTAGGTTGGTTCTTACATTCATGGTGATCCCATGGTTGGGAGGTGCCGATACTAGGGTTTTAGGGTCAAAATGGGTCTACCATGGCCTAAAACATACCAAACCACCTTGGATGGGGCCCATATTTGGCACACTTGTGCATGGTGGTGTGCCCCACCCTTTTGCATTGCTTTTTCTAGGTTGGTTCTTACATTCATGGTGATCCCATGGTTGGGATGTGCCGATACTAGGGTTTTAGGGTCAAAATGGGTCTACCATGGTCTAAAACATACCAAACCACCTTGGATGGGGCCCATATTTGGCACACTTGTGCATGGTGGTGTGCCCCACCCTTTTTGCATTGCTTTTTCTAGGTTGGCTTTTACATTCATGGAAATCCCATGGTTGGGAGGTGCCGATACTAGGGTTTTAGGGTCAAAATGGGTCTACCATGGACTAAAACATACCAAACCACCTTGGATGGGGCCAATATTTGGCACACTTGTGCATGGTGGTGTGCCCCACCATTTTTGCATTGCTTTTTTTAGGTTTGTTTTTACATTCATGGTGATCCCATGGTTGGGAGGTGCCGATACTAGGGTTTTAGGGTCAAAATGGGTCTACCATGGACTAAAACATACCCAACCACCTTGGATGGGGCCCATATTTGGCACACTTGTGCATGGTGGTGTGCCCCACCCTTTTTGCATTGCTTTTTCTAGGTTGGTTTTTAAATTCATGGTGATCCCATGGTTGGGAGATGCCGATACTAGGGTTTTAGGGTCAAAATGGGTCTACCATGGACTAAAACATACCAAACCACCTTGGATGGGGCGCATATTTGGCACACTTGTGCATGGTGGTGTGCCCCACCCTTTTTGCATTGCTTTTTCTAGGTTGGTTTTTACATTCATGGTGATCCCATGGTTGGGAGGTGCCGATACTAGGGTTTTAGGGTCAAAATGGGTCTACCATGGACTAAAACATACCAAACCACCTTGGATGGGGCCCATATTTGGCACACTTGTGCATGGTGGTGTGCCCCACCCTTTTTGCATTGCTTTTTGTAGGTTGGTTTTTACATTCATGGTGATCCCATGGTTGGGAGGTGCCGATACTAGGGTTTTAGGGTCAAAATGGGTCTACCATGGCCTAAAACATACCAAACCACCTTGGATGGGGCCCATATTTGGCACACTTGTGCATGGTGGTGTTCCCCACCCTTTTTGCATTGCTTTTTCTAGGTTGGTTTTTACATTCATGGTGATCCCATGGTTGGGAGGTGCCGATACTAGGGTTTTAGGGTCAAAATGGGTCTACCATGGACTAAAACATAACCAACCACCTTGGATGGGGCCCATATTTGGCACACTTGTGCATGGTGGTGTGCCCCACCCTTTTTGCATTGCTTTTTCTAGGTTGGTTCTTACATTCATGGTGATCCCATGGTTGGGAGGTGCCGATACTAGGGTTTTAGGGTCAAAATGGGTCTACCATGGCCTAAAACATACCAAACCACCTTGGATGGGGCCCATATTTGGCACACTTGTGCATGGTGGTGTGCCCCACCCTTTTTGCATTGCTTTTTCTAGGTTGGTTCTTACATTCATGGTGATCCCATGGTTGGGATGTGCCGATACTAGGGTTTTAGGGTCAAAATGGGTCTACCATGGTCTAAAACATACCAAACCACCTTGGATGGGGCCCATATTTGGCACACTTGTGCATGGTGGTGTGCCCCACCCTTTTTGCATTGCTTTTTCTAGGTTGGCTTTTACATTCATGGAAATCCCATGGTTGGGAGGTGCCGATACTAGGGTTTTAGGGTCAAAATGGGTCTACCATGGACTAAAACATACCAAACCACCTTGGATGGGGCCAATATTTCTAGGTTCGGTTTTTACATTCATGGTGATCCCATGGTTGGGAGGTGCCGATACTAGGGTTTTAGGGTCAAAATGGGTCTACCATGGACTAAAACATACCAAACCACCTTGGATGGGGCCCATATTTGGCACACTTGTGCATGGTGGTGTGCCCCACCCTTTTTGCATTGCTTTTTGTAGGTTGGTTTTTACATTCATGGTGATCCCATGGTTGGGAGGTGCCGATACTAGGGTTTTAGGGTCAAAATGGGTCTACCATGGCCTAAAACATACCAAACCACCTTGGATGGGGCCCATATTTGGCACACTTGTGCATGGTGGTGTTCCCCACCCTTTTTGCATTGCTTTTTCTAGGTTGGTTTTTACATTCATGGTGATCCCATGGTTGGGAGGTGCCGATACTAGGGTTTTAGGGTCAAAATGGGTCTACCATGGACTAAAACATAACCAACCACCTTGGATGGGGCCCATATTTGGCACACTTGTGCATGGTGGTGTGCCCCACCCTTTTTGCATTGCTTTTTCTAGGTTGGTTCTTACATTCATGGTGATCCCATGGTTGGGAGGTGCCGATACTAGGGTTTTAGGGTCAAAATGGGTCTACCATGGCCTAAAACATACCAAACCACCTTGGATGGGGCCCATATTTGGCACACTTGTGCATGGTGGTGTGCCCCACCCTTTTTGCATTGCTTTTTCTAGGTTGGTTCTTACATTCATGGTGATCCCATGGTTGGGATGTGCCTAGATACTAGGGTTTTAGGGTCAAAATGGGTCTACCATGGTCTAAAACATACCAAACCACCTTGGATGGGGCCCATATTTGGCACACTTGTGCATGGTGGTGTGCCCCACCCTTTTTGCATTGCTTTTTCTAGGTTGGCTTTTACATTCATGGAAATCCCATGGTTGGGAGGTGTCGATACTAGGGTTTTAGGGTCAAAATGGGTCTACCATGGACTAAAACATACCAAACCACCTTGGATGGGGCCAATATTTGGCACACTTGTGCATGGTGGTGTGCCCCACCATTTTTGCATTGCTTTTTTTAGGTTTGTTTTTACATTCATGGTGATCCCATGGTTGGGAGGTGCCGATACTAGGGTTTTAGGGTCAAAATGGGTCTACCATGGACTAAAACATACCCAACCACCTTGGATGGGGCCCATATTTGGCACACTTGTGCATGGTGGTGTGCCCCACCCTTTTTGCATTGCTTTTTCTAGGTTGGTTTTTAAATTCATGGTGATCCCATGGTTGGGAGATGCTCGATACTAGGGTTTTAGGGTCAAAATGGGTCTACCATGGACTAAAACATACCAAACCACCTTGGATGGGGCGCATATTTGGCACACTTGTGCATGGTGGTGTGCCCCACCCTTTTTGCATTGCTTTTTCTAGGTTGGTTCTTACATTCATGGTGATCCCATGGTTGGGAGGTGCCGATACTAGGGTTTTAGGGTCAAAATGGGTCTACCATGGTCTAAAACATACCAAACCACCTTGGATGGGGCCCATATTTGGCACACTTGTGCATGGTGGTGTGCCCCACCCTTTTTGCATTGCTTTTTCTAGGTTGGCTTTTACATTCATGGTAATCCCATGGTTGGGAGGTGCCGATACTAGGGTTTTAGGGTCAAAATGGGTCTACCATGGACTAAAACATACCAAACCACCTTGGATGGGGCCAATATTTGGCACACTTGTGCATGGTGGTGTGCCCCACCCTTTTTGCATTGCTTTTTCTAGGTTGGTTTTTACATTCATGGTGATCCCATGGTTGGGAGGTGCCGATACTAGGGTTTTAGGGTCAAAATGGGTCTACCATGGACTAAAACATACCCAACCACCTTGGATGGGACCATATTTGGCACACTTGTGCATGGTGGTGTGCCCCACCCTTTTTGCATTGCTTTTTCTAGGTTGGTTTTTAAATTCATGGTGATCCCATGGTTGGGAGATGCCGATACTAGGGTTTTAGGGTCAAAATGGGTCTACCATGGACTAAAACATACCAAACCACCTTGGATGGGGCGCATATTTGGCACACTTGTGCATGGTGGTGTGCCCCACCCTTTTTGCATTGCTTTTTCTAGGTTGGTTTTTACATTCATGGTGATCCCATGGTTGGGAGGTGCCGATACTAGGGTTTTAGGGTCAAAATGGGTCTACCATGGACTAAAACATACCAAACCACCTTGGATGGGGCCAATATTTGGCACACTTGTGCATGGTGGTGTGCCCCACCCTTTTGGAATTGATTTTTCTAGGTTGGTTTTCACATTCATGGTGATCCCATGGTTGGGAGGTGCCGATACTAGGGTTTTAGGGTCAAAATGGGTCTACCATGGACTAAAACATACCCAACCACCTTGGATGGGGCCCATATTTGGCACACTTGTGCATGGTGGTGTGCCCCACCCTTTTTGCATTGCTTTTTCTAGGTTGGTTTTTAAATTCATGGTGATCCCATGGTTGGGAGGTGCTGATACTAGGGTTTTAGGGTCAAAATGGGTCTACCATGGACTAAAACATAACAAACCACCTTGGATGGGGCCCATATTTGGCACACTTGTGCATGGTGGTGTGCCCCACCCTTTTGGCATTGCTTTTTCTAGGTTGTTTTTTACATTCATGGTGATCCCATGGTTGGGAGGTGCCGATACTAGGGTTTTAGGGTCAAAATGGGTCTACCATGGTCTAAAACATACCAAACCACCTTGGATGGGGCCCATATTTGGCACACTTGTGCATGGTGGTGTGCCCCACCCTTATGTCATTGCTTGTTCTAGGTTGGTTTTTACATTCATGGTGATCCCATGGTTAGGATGTGCCGATACTAGGGTTTTAGGGTCAAAATGGGTCTACCATGGACTAAAACATACCAAACCACCTTGGATGGGGCCCATATTTGGCACACTTGTGCATGGTGGTGTGCCCCACCCTTTTTGCATTGCTTTTTCTAGGTTGGTTTTTACATTCATGGTGATCCCATGGTTGGGAGGTGCCGATACTAGGGTTTTAGGGTCAAAATGGGTCTACCATGGACTAAAACATACCAAACCACCTTGGATGGGGCCCATATTTGGCACACTTGTGCATGGTGGTGTGCCCCACCCTTTTTTCATTGCTTTTTCTTGGTTGGTTTTTACATTCATGGTGATCCCATGGTTGGGAAGTGCCGATACTAGGGTTTTAGGGTCAAAATGGGTCTACCATGGCCTAAAACATACCAAACCACCTTGGATGGGGCCCATATTTGGCACACTTGTGCATGGTGGTGTGCCCCACCCTTTTTGCATTGCTTTTTCTAGGTTGGTTCTTACATTCATGGTGATCCCTTGGTTGGGAGGTGCCGATACTAGGGTTTTAGGGTCAAAATGGGTCTACCATGGTCTAAAACATACCAAACCACCTTGGATGGGGCCCATATTTGGCACACTTGTGCATGGTGGTGTGCCCCACCCTTTTTGCATTGCTTTTTCTAGGTTGGTTTTTATATTCATGGTGATCCCATAGTTGGGAGGTGCCGATACTAGGGTTTTAGGGTCAAAATGGGTCTACCATGGACTAAAACATACCAAACCACCTTGGATGGGGCCCATATTTGGCACACTTGTGCATGGTGGTGTGCCCCACCCTTTTGGCATTGCTTTTTATAGGTTGGTTTTTACATTCATGGTGATCCCATGGTTGGGAGGTGCCGATACTAGGGTTTTAGGGTCAAAATGGGTCTACCATGGCCTAAAACATACCAAACCACCTTGGATGGGGCCCATATTTGGCACACTTGTGTATGGTGGTGTGCCCCACCCTTTTTGCATTGCTTTTTCTAGGTTGGTTCTTACATTCATGGTGATCCCATGGTTGGGAGGTGCCGATACTAGGGTTTTAGGGTCAAAATGGGTCTACCATGGTCTAAAACATACCAAACCACCTTGGATGGGGCCCATATTTGGCACACTTGTGGATGGTGGTGTGCCCCACCCTTTTTGCATTGCTTTTTCTAGGTTGGTTTTTACATTCATGGTGATCCCATGGTTGGGAGGTGCCGATACTAGGGTTTTAGGGTCAAAATGGGTCTACCATGGACTAAAACATACCAAACCACCTTGGATGGGGCCCATATTTGGCACACTTGTGCATGGTGGTGTGCCCCACCCTTTTTGCATTGCTTTTTCTAGGTTGGTTTTTACATTCATGGTGATCCCATGGTTGGGAGGTGCCGATACTAGGGTTTTAGGGTCAAAATGGGTCTACCATAACATACCAAACCACCTTGGATGGGGCCCATATTTGGCACACTTGTGCATGGTGGTGTGCCCCACCCTTTTTGCATTGCTTTTTCTAGGTTGGTTTTTACATTCATGGTGATCCCATGGTTGGGAGGTGCCGATACTAGGGTTTTAGGGTCAAAATGGGTCTACCATGGCCTAAAACATACCAAACCACCTTGGATGGGGCCAATATTTGGCACACTTGTGCATGATGGTGTGCCCCACCCTTTTTGCATTGCTTTTTCTAGGTTGGTTTTTACATTCATGGTGATCCCATGGTTGGGATGTGCCGATACTAGGGTTTTAGGGTCAAAATGGGTCTACCATGGACTAAAACATACCAAACCACCTTGAATGGGGCCCATATTTGGCACACTTGTGCATGGTGGTGTGCCCCACCCTTTTTGCATTTCTTTTTCTAGGTTGGTTTTTACATTCATGGTGATCCCATGGTTGTGAGGTGCCGATACTAGGGTTTTAGGGTCAAAATCGGTCTACCATGGACTAAAACATAACCAACCACCTTGGATGGGGCCCATATTTGGCACACTTGTGCATGGTGGTGTGCCCCACCCTTTTTTCATTGCTTTTTCTAGGTTGGTTCTTACATTCATGGTGATCCCATGGTTGGGAGGTGCCGATACTAGGGTTTTAGGGTCAAAATGGGTCTACCATGGCCTAAAACATACCAAACCACCTTGGATGGGGCCCATATTTGGCACACTTGTGCATGGTGGTGTGCCCCACCCTTTTTGCATTGCTTTTTCTAGGTTGGTTCTTACATTCATGGTGATCCCATGGTTGGGAGGTGCCGATACTAGGGTTTTAGGGTCAAAATGGGTCTACCATGGTCTAAAACATACCAAACCACCTTGGATGGGGCCCATATTTGGCACACTTGTGCATGGTGGTGTGCCCCACCCTTTTTGCATTGCTTTTTCTAGGTTGGCTTTTACATTCATGGTAATCCCATGGTTGGGAGGTGCCGATACTAGGGTTTTAGGGTCAAAATGGGTCTACCATGGACTAAAACATACCAAACCACCTTGGATGGGGCCAATATTTGGCACACTTGTGCATGGGGGTGTGCCCCACCCTTTTTGCATTGCTTTTTCTAGGTTGGTTTTTACATTCATGGTGATCCCATGGTTGGGAGGTGCCGATACTAGGGTTTTAGGGTCAAAATGGGTCTACCATGGACTAAAACATACCCAACCACCTTGGATGGGGCCCATATTTGGCACACTTGTGCATGGTGGTGTGCCCCACCCTTTTTGCATTGCTTTTTCTAGGTTGGTTTTTAAATTCATGGTGATCCCATGGTTGGGAGATGCCGATACTAGGGTTTTAGGGTCAAAATGGGTCTACCATGGACTAAAACATACCCAACCACCTTGGATGGGACCATATTTGGCACACTTGTGCATGGTGGTGTTCCCCACCCTTTTTGCATTGCTTTTTCTAGGTTGGTTTTTACATTCATGGTGATCCCATGGTTGGGAGGTGCCGATACTAGGGTTTTAGGGTCAAAATGGGTCTACCATGGACTAAAACATAACCAACCACCTTGGATGGGGCCCATATTTGGCACACTTGTGCATGGTGGTGTGCCCCACCCTTTTTGCATTGCTTTTTCTAGGTTGGTTCTTACATTCATGGTGATCCCATGGTTGGGAGGTGCCGATACTAGGGTTTTAGGGTCAAAATGGGTCTACCATGGCCTAAAACATACCAAACCACCTTGGATGGGGCCCATATTTGGCACACTTGTGCATGGTGGTGTGCCCCACCCTTTTTGCATTGCTTTTTCTAGGTTGGTTCTTACATTCATGGTGATCCCATGGTTGGGATGTGCCGATACTAGGGTTTTAGGGTCAAAATGGGTCTACCATGGTCTAAAACATACCAAACCACCTTGGATGGGGCCCATATTTGGCACACTTGTGCATGGTGGTGTGCCCCACCCTTTTTGCATTGCTTTTTCTAGGTTGGCTTTTACATTCATGGAAATCCCATGGTTGGGAGGTGCCGATACTAGGGTTTTAGGGTCAAAATGGGTCTACCATGGACTAAAACATACCAAACCACCTTGGATGGGGCCAATATTTGGCACACTTGTGCATGGTGGTGTGCCCCACCATTTTTGCATTGCTTTTTTTAGGTTTGTTTTTACATTCATGGTGATCCCATGGTTGGGAGGTGCCGATACTAGGGTTTTAGGGTCAAAATGGGTCTACCATGGACTAAAACATACCCAACCACCTTGGATGGGGCCCATATTTGGCACACTTGTGCATGGTGGTGTGCCCCACCCTTTTTGCATTGCTTTTTCTAGGTTGGTTTTTAAATTCATGGTGATCCCATGGTTGGGAGATGCCGATACTAGGGTTTTAGGGTCAAAATGGGTCTACCATGGACTAAAACATACCAAACCACCTTAGATGGGGCGCATATTTGGCACACTTGTGCATGGTGGTGTGCCCCACCCTTTTTGCATTGCTTTTTCTAGGTTGGTTCTTACATTCATGGTGATCCCATGGTTGGGAGGTGCCGATACTAGGGTTTTAGGGTCAAAATGGGTCTACCATGGTCTAAAACATACCAAACCACCTTGGATGGGGCCCATATTTGGCACACTTGTGCATGGTGGTGTGCCCCACCCTTTTTTCATTGCTTTTTCTAGGTTGGCTTTTACATTCATGGTAATCCCATGGTTGGGAGGTGCCGATACTAGGGTTTTAGGGTCAAAATGGGTCTACCATGGACTAAAACATACCAAACCACCTTGGATGGGGCCAATATTTGGCACACTTGTGCATGGTGGTGTGCCCCACCCTTTTTGCATTGCTTTTTCTAGGTTGGTTTTTACATTCATGGTGATCCCATGGTTGGGAGGTGCCGATACTAGGGTTTTAGGGTCAAAATGGGTCTACCATGGACTAAAACATACCCAACCACCTTGGATGGGACCATATTTGGCACACTTGTGCATGGTGGTGTGCCCCACCCTTTTTGCATTGCTTTTTCTAGGTTGGTTTTTAAATTCATGGTGATCCCATGGTTGGGAGATGCCGATACTAGGGTTTTAGGGTCAAAATGGGTCTACCATGGACTAAAACATACCAAACCACCTTGGATGGGGCGCATATTTGGCACACTTGTGCATGGTGGTGTGCCCCACCCTTTTTGCATTGCTTTTTCTAGGTTGGTTTTTACATTCATGGTGATCCCATGGTTGGGAGGTGCCGATACTAGGGTTTTAGGGTCAAAATGGGTCTACCATGGACTAAAACATACCAAACCACCTTGGATGGGGCCAATATTTGGCACACTTGTGCATGGTGGTGTGCCCCACCCTTTTGGAATTGATTTTTCTAGGTTGGTTTTCACATTCATGGTGATCCCATGGTTGGGAGGTGCCGATACTAGGGTTTTAGGGTCAAAATGGGTCTACCATGGACTAAAACATACCCAACCACCTTGGATGGGGCCCATATTTGGCACACTTGTGCATGGTGGTGTGCCCCACCCTTTTTGCATTGCTTTTTCTAGGTTGGTTTTTAAATTCATGGTGATCCCATGGTTGGGAGGTGCCGATACTAGGGTTTTAGGGTCAAAATGGGTCTACCATGGACTAAAACATAACAAACCACCTTGGATGGGGCCCATATTTGGCACACTTGTGCATGGTGGTGTGCCCCACCCTTTTGGCATTGCTTTTTCTAGGTTGTTTTTTACATTCATGGTGATCCCATGGTTGGGAGGTGCCGATACTAGGGTTTTAGGGTCAAAATGGGTCTACCATGGTCTAAAACATACCAAACCACCTTGGATGGGGCCCATATTTGGCACACTTGTGCATGGTGGTGTGCCCCACCCTTATTTCATTGCTTGTTCTAGGTTGGTTTTTACATTCATGGTGATCCCATGGTTAGGATGTGCCGATACTAGGGTTTTAGGGTCAAAATGGGTCTACCATGGACTAAAACATACCAAACCACCTTGGATGGGGCCCATATTTGGCACACTTGTGCATGGTGGTGTGCCCCACCCTTTTTGCATTGCTTTTTCTAGGTTGGTTTTTACATTCATGGTGATCCCATGGTTGGGAGGTGCCGATACTAGGGTTTTAGGGTCAAAATGGGTCTACCATGGACTAAAACATACCAAACCACCTTGGATGGGGCCCATATTTGGCACACTTGTGCATGGTGGTGTGCCCCACCCTTTTTCATTGCTTTTTCTTGGTTGGTTTTTACATTCATGGTGATCCCATGGTTGGGAGGTGCCGATACTAGGGTTTTAGGGTCAAAATGGGTCTACCATGGCCTAAAACATACCAAACCACCTTGGATGGGGCCCATATTTGGCACACTTGTGCATGGTGGTGTGCCCCACCCTTTTTGCATTGCTTTTTCTAGGTTGGTTCTTACATTCATGGTGATCCCTTGGTTGGGAGGTGCCGATACTAGGGTTTTAGGGTCAAAATGGGTCTACCATGGTCTAAAACATACCAAACCACCTTGGATGGGGCCCATATTTGGCACACTTGTGCATGGTGGTGTGCCCCACCCTTTTTGCATTGCTTTTTCTAGGTTGGTTTTTATATTCATGGTGATCCCATAGTTGGGAGGTGCCGATACTAGGGTTTTAGGGTCAAAATGGGTCTACCATGGACTAAAACATACCAAACCACCTTGGATGGGGCCCATATTTGGCACACTTGTGCATGGTGGTGTGCCCCACCCTTTTTGCATTGCTTTTTATAGGTTGGTTTTTACATTCATGGTGATCCCATGGTTGGGAGGTGCCGATACTAGGGTTTTAGGGTCAAAATGGGTCTACCATGGCCTAAAACATACCAAACCACCTTGGATGGGGCCCATATTTGGCACACTTGTGTATGGTGGTGTGCCCCACCCTTTTAGCATTGCTTTTTCTAGGTTGGTTCTTACATTCATGGTGTTCCCATGGTTGGGAGGTGCCGATACTAGGGTTTTAGGGTCAAAATGGGTCTACCATGGTCTAAAACATACCAAACCACCTTGGATGGGGCCCATATTTGGCACACTTGTGGATGGTGGTGTGCCCCACCCTTTTTGCATTGCTTTTTCTAGGTTGGTTTTTACATTCATGGTGATCCCATGGTTGGGAGGTGCCGATACTAGGGTTTTAGGGTCAAAATGGGTCTACCATGGACTAAAACATACCAAACCACCTTGGATGGGGCCCATATTTGGCACACTTGTGCATGGTGGTGTGCCCCACCCTTTTTGCATTGCTTTTTCTAGGTTGGTTTTTACATTCATGGTGATCCCATGGTTGGGAGGTGCCGATACTAGGGTTTTAGGGTCAAAATGGGTCTACCATAACATACCAAACCACCTTGGATGGGGCCCATATTTGGCACACTTGTGCATGGTGGTGTGCCCCACCCTTTTTGCATTGCTTTTTCTAGGTTGGTTTTTACATTCATGGTGATCCCATGGTTGGGAGGTGCCGATACTAGGGTTTTAGGGTCAAAATGGGTCTACCATGGCCTAAAACATACCAAACCACCTTGGATGGGGCCAATATTTGGCACACTTGTGCATGATGGTGTGCCCCACCCTTTTTGCATTGCTTTTTCTAGGTTGGTTTTTACATTCATGGTGATCCCATGGTTGGGATGTGCCGATACTAGGGTTTTAGGGTCAAAATGGGTCTACCATGGACTAAAACATACCAAACCACCTTGAATGGGGCCCATATTTGGCACACTTGTGCATGGTGGTGTGCCCCACCCTTTTTGCATTTCTTTTTCTAGGTTGGTTTTTAGATTCATGGTGATCCCATGGTTGTGAGGTGCCGATACTAGGGTTTTAGGGTCAAAATCGGTCTACCATGGACTAAAACATAACCAACCACCTTGGATGGGGCCCATATTTGGCACACTTGTGCATGGTGGTGTGCCCCACCCTTTTTTCATTGCTTTTTCTAGGTTGGTTCTTACATTCATGGTGATCCCATGGTTGGGAGGTGCCGATACTAGGGTTTTAGGGTCAAAATGGGTCTACCATGGCCTAAAACATACCAAACCACCTTGGATGGGGCCCATATTTGGCACACTTGTGCATGGTGGTGTGCCCCACCCTTTTTGCATTGCTTTTTCTAGGTTGGTTCTTACATTCATGGTGATCCCATGGTTGGGAGGTGCCGATACTAGGGTTTTAGGGTCAAAATGGGTCTACCATGGTCTAAAACATACCAAACCACCTTGGATGGGGCCCATATTTGGCACACTTGTGCATGGTGGTGTGCCCCACCCTTTTTGCATTGCTTTTTCTAGGTTGGCTTTTACATTCATGGTAATCCCATGGTTGGGAGGTGCCGATACTAGGGTTTTAGGGTCAAAATGGGTCTACCATGGACTAAAACATACCAAACCACCTTGGATGGGGCCAATATTTGGCACACTTGTGCATGGGGGTGTGCCCCACCCTTTTTTGCATTGCTTTTTCTAGGTTGGTTTTTACATTCATGGTGATCCCATGGTTGGGAGGTGCCGATACTAGGGTTTTAGGGTCAAAATGGGTCTACCATGGACTAAAACATACCCAACCACCTTGGATGGGGCCCATATTTGGCACACTTGTGCATGGTGGTGTGCCCCACCCTTTTTGCATTGCTTTTTCTAGGTTGGTTTTTAAATTCATGGTGATCCCATGGTTGGGAGATGCCGATACTAGGGTTTTAGGGTCAAAATGGGTCTACCATGGACTAAAACATACCAAACCACCTTGGATGGGGCGCATATTTGGCACACTTGTGCATGGTGGTGTGCCCCACCCTTTTTGCATTGCTTTTTCTAGGTTGGTTCTTACATTCATGGTGATCCCATGGTTGGGAGGTGCCGATACTAGGGTTTTAGGGTCAAAATGGGTCTACCATGGTCTAAAACATACCAAACCACCTTGGATGGGGCCCATATTTGGCACACTTGTGCATGGTGGTGTGCCCCACCCTTTTTGAATTGCTTTTTCTAGGTTGGCTTTTACATTCATGGTAATCCCATGGTTGGGAGGTGCCGATACTAGGGTTTTAGGGTCAAAATGGGTCTACCATGGACTAAAACATACCAAACCACCTTGGATGGGGCCAATATTTGGCACACTTGTGCATGGTGGTGTGCCCCACCCTTTTTGCATTGCTTTTTATAGGTTGGTTTTTACATTCATGGTGATCCCATGGTTGGGAGGTGCCGATACTAGGGTTTTAGGGTCAAAATGGGTCTACCATGGACTAAAACATACCCAACCACCTTGGATGGGGCCCATATTTGGCACACTTGTGCATGGTGGTGTGCCCCACCCTTTTTGCATTGCTTTTTCTAGGTTGGTTTTTAAATTCATGGTGATCCCATGGTTGGGAGATGCCGATACTAGGGTTTTAGGGTCAAAATGGGTCTACCATGGACTAAAACATACCAAACCACCTTGGATGGGGCCAATATTTGGCACACTTGTGCATAGTGGTGTGCCCCACCCTTTTTGCATTGCTTTTTCTAGGTTGGTTTTTACATTCATGGTGATCCCATGGTTGGGAGGTGCCGATACTAGGGTTTTAGGGTCAAAATGGGTCTACCATGGACTAAAACATACCAAACCACCTTGGATGGGGCCAATATTTGGCACACTTGTGCATGGTGGTGTGCCCCACCCTTTTTGCATTGATTTTTCTAGGTTGGTTTTTACATTCATGGTGATCCCATGGTTGGGAGGTGCCGATACTAGGGTTTTAGGGTCAAAATGGGTCTACCATGGACTAAAACATACCCAACCACCTTGGATGGGGCCCATATTTGGCACCCTTGTGCATGGTGGTGTGCCCCACCATTTTTGCATTGCTTTTTCTAGGTTCGTTTTTAAATTCATGGTAATCCCATGGTTGGGAGGTGCCGATACTAGGGTTTTAGGGTCAAAATGGGTCTACCATGGACTAAAACATACCAAACCACCTTGGATGGGGCCCATATTTGGCACACTTGTGCATGGTAGTGTGCCCCACCCTTTTTGCATTGCTTTTTCTAGGTTGGTTTTTACATTCATGGTGATCCCATGGTTGGGAGGTGCCGATACTAGGGTTTTAGGGTCAAAATGGGTCTACCATGGTCTAAAACATACCAAACCACCTTGGATGGGGCCCATATTTGGCACACTTGTGCATGGTGGTGTGCCCCACCCTTTTTGCATTGCTTGTTCTAGGTTGGTTTTTACATTCATGGTGATCCCATGGTTGGGATGTGCCGATACTAGGGTTTTAGGGTCAAAATGGGTCTACCATGGACTAAAACATACCAAACCACCTTGGATGGGGCCCATATTTGGCACACTTGTGCATGGTGGTGTGCCCCACCCTTTTTGCATTGCTTTTTCTAGGTTGGTTTTTACATTCATGGTGATCCCATGGTTGGGAGGTGCCGATACTAGGGTTTTAGGGTCAAAATGGGTCTACCATGGACTAAAACATACCAAACCACCTTGGATGGGGCCCATATTTGGCACACTTGTGCATGGTGGTGTGCCCCACCCTTTTTGCATTGCTTTTTCTAGGTTGGTTTTTACATTCATGGTGATCCCATGGTTGGGAGGTGCCGATACTAGGGTTTTAGGGTCAAAATGGGTCTACCATGGACTAAAACATACCAAACCACCTTGGATGGGGCCCATATTTGGCACACTTGTGCATGGTGGTGTGCCCCACCCTTTTTTCATTGCTTTTTCTTGGTTGGTTTTTACATTCATGGTGATCCCATGGTTGGGAGGTGCCGATACTAGGGTTTTAGGGTCAAAATGGGTCTACCATGGCCTAAAACATACCAAACCACCTTGGATGGGGCCCATATTTGGCACACTTGTGCATGGTGGTGTGCCCCACCCTTTTTGCATTGCTTTTTCTAGGTTGGTTCTTACATTCATGGTGATCCCTTGGTTGGGAGGTGCCGATACTAGGGTTTTACGGTCAAAATGGGTCTACCATGGTCTAAAACATACCAAACCACCTTGGATGGGCCCCATATTTGGCACACTTGTGCATGGTGGTGTGCCCCACCCTTTTTGAATTGCTTTTTCTAGGTTGGTTTTTAAATTCATGGTGATCCCATGGTTGGGAGGTGCCGATACTAGGGTTTTAGGGTCAAAATGGGTCTACCATGGACTAAAACATACCAAACCACCTTGGATGGGGCCCATATTTGGCACACTTGTGCATGGTGGTGTGCCCCACCCTTTTTGCATTGCTTTTTATAGGTTGGTTTTTACATTCATGGTGATCCCATGGTTGGGAGGTGCCGATACTAGGGTTTTAGGGTCAAAATGGGTCTACCATGGCCTAAAACATACCAAACCACCTTGGATGGGGCCCATATTTGGCACACTTGTGTATGGTGGTGTGCCCCACCCTTTTTGCATTGCTTTTTCTAGGTTGGTTCTTACATTCATGGTGATCCCATGGTTGGGAGATGCCGATACTAGGGTTTTAGGGTCAAAATGGGTCTACCATGGACTAAAACATACCAAACCACCTTGGATGGGGCGCATATTTGGCACACTTGTGCATGGTGGTGTGCCCCACCCTTTTTGCATTGCTTTTTCTAGGTTGGTTCTTACATTCATGGTGATCCCATGGTTGGGAGGTGCCGATACTAGGGTTTTAGGGTCAAAATGGGTCTACCATGGTCTAAAACATACCAAACCACCTTGGATGGGGCCCATATTTGGCACACTTGTGCATGGTGGTGTGCCCCACCCTTTTTGAATTGCTTTTTCTAGGTTGGCTTTTACATTCATGGTAATCCCATGGTTGGGAGGTGCCGATACTAGGGTTTTAGGGTCAAAATGGGTCTACCATGGACTAAAACATACCAAACCACCTTGGATGGGGCCAATATTTGGCACACTTGTGCATGGTGGTGTGCCCCACCCTTTTTGTATTGCTTTTTATAGGTTGGTTTTTACATTCATGGTGATCCCATGGTTGGGAGGTGCCGATACTAGGGTTTTAGGGTCAAAATGGGTCTACCATGGACTAAAACATACCCAACCACCTTGGATGGGGCCCATATTTGGCACACTTGTGCATGGTGGTGTGCCCCACCCTTTTTGCATTGCTTTTTCTAGGTTGGTTTTTAAATTCATGGTGATCCCATGGTTGGGAGATGCCGATACTAGGGTTTTAGGGTCAAAATGGGTCTACCATGGACTAAAACATACCAAACCACCTTGGATGGGGCGCATATTTGGCACACTTGTGCATGGTGGTGTGCCCCACCCTTTTTGCATTGCTTTTTCTAGGTTGGTTCTTACATTCATGGTGATCCCATGGTTGGGAGGTGCCGATACTAGGGTTTTAGGGTCAAAATGGGTCTACCATGGTCTAAAACATACCAAACCACCTTGGATGGGGCCCATATTTGGCACACTTGTGCATGGTGGTGTGCCCCACCCTTTTTGAATTGCTTTTTCTAGGTTGGCTTTTACATTCATGGTAATCCCATGGTTGGGAGGTGCCGATACTAGGGTTTTAGGGTCAAAATGGGTCTACCATGGACTAAAACATACCAAACCACCTTGGATGGGGCCAATATTTGGCACACTTGTGCATGGTGGTGTGCCCCACCCTTTTTGCATTGCTTTTTATAGGTTGGTTTTTACATTCATGGTGATCCCATGGTTGGGAGGTGCCGATACTAGGGTTTTAGGGTCAAAATGGGTCTACCATGGACTAAAACATACCAAACCACCTTGGATGGGGCCCATATTTGGCACATTTGTGCATGGTGGTGTGCCCCACCCTTTTTGCATTGCTTTTTCTAGGTTGGTTTTTAAATTCATGGTGATCCCATGGTTGGGAGATGCCGATACTAGGGTCTTAGGGTCAAAATGGGTCTACCATGGACTAAAACATACCAAACCACCTTGGATGGGGCGCATATTTGGCACACTTGTGCATAGTGGTGTGCCCCACCCTTTTTGCATTGCTTTTTCTAGGTTGGTTTTTACATTCATGGTGATCCCATGGTTGGGAGGTGCCGATACTAGGGTTTTAGGGTCAAAATGGGTCTACCATGGACTAAAACATACCAAACCACCTTGGATGGGGCCAATATTTGGCACACTTGTGCATGGTGGTGTGCCCCACCCTTTTTGCATTGATTTTTCTAGGTTGGTTTTTACATTCATGGTGATCCCATGGTTGGGAGGTGCCGATACTAGGGTTTTAGGGTCAAAATGGGTCTACCATGGACTAAAACATACCCAACCACCTTGGATGGGGCCCATATTTGGCACCCTTGTGCATGGTGGTGTGCCCCACCATTTTTGCATTGCTTTTTCTAGGTTGGTTTTTAAATTCATGGTAATCCCATGGTTGGGAGGTGCCGATACTAGGGTTTTAGGGTCAAAATGGGTCTACCATGGACTAAAACATACCAAACCACCTTGGATAGGGCCCATATTTGGCACACTTGTGCATGGTAGTGTGCCCCACCCTTTTTGCATTGCTTTTTCTAGGTTGGTTTTTACATTCATGGTGATCCCATGGTTGGGAGGTGCCGATACTAGGGTTTTAGGGTCAAAATGGGTCTACCATGGTCTAAAACATACCAAACCACCTTGGATGGGGCCCATATTTGGCACACTTGTGCATGGTGGTGTGCCCCACCCTTTTTGCATTGCTTGTTCTAGGTTGGTTTTTACATTCATGGTGATCCCATGGTTGGGATGTGCCGATACTAGGGTTTTAGGGTCAAAATGGGTCTACCATGGACTAAAACATACCAAACCACCTTGGATGGGGCCCATATTTGGCACACTTGTGCATGGTGGTGTGCCCCACCCTTTTTGCATTGCTTTTTCTAGGTTGGTTTTTACATTCATGGTGATCCCATGGTTGGGAGGTGCCGATACTAGGGTTTTAGGGTCAAAATGGGTCTACCATGGACTAAAACATACCAAACCACCTTGGATGGGGCCCATATTTGGCACACTTGTGCATGGTGGTGTGACCCACCCTTTTTGCATTGCTTTTTCTAGGTTGGTTTTTACATTCATGGTGATCCCATGGTTGGGAGGTGCCGATACTAGGGTTTTAGGGTCAAAATGGGTCTACCATGGACTAAAACATACCAAACCACCTTGGATGGGGCCCATATTTGGCACACTTGTGCATGGTGGTGTGCCCCACCCTTTTTTCATTGCTTTTTCTTGGTTGGTTTTTACATTCATGGTGATCCCATGGTTGGGAGGTGCCGATACTAGGGTTTTAGGGTCAAAATGGGTCTACCATGGCCTAAAACATACCAAACCACCTTGGATGGGGCCCATATTTGGCACACTTGTGCATGGTGGTGTGCCCCACCCTTTTTGCATTGCTTTTTCTAGGTTGGTTCTTACATTCATGGTGATCCCTTGGTTGGGAGGTGCCGATACTAGGGTTTTACGGTCAAAATGGGTCTACCATGGTCTAAAACATACCAAACCACCTTGGATGGGGCCCATATTTGGCACACTTGTGCATGGTGGTGTGCCCCACCCTTTTTGAATTGCTTTTTCTAGGTTGGTTTTTAAATTCATGGTGATCCCATGGTTGGGAGGTGCCGATACTAGGGTTTTAGGGTCAAAATGGGTCTACCATGGACTAAAACATACCAAACCACCTTGGATGGGGCCCATATTTGGCACACTTGTGCATGGTGGTGTGCCCCACCCTTTTTGCATTGCTTTTTCTAGGTTGGTTTTTACATTCATGGTGATCCCATGGTTGGGAGGTGCCGATACTAGGGTTTTAGGGTCAAAATGGGTCTACCATGGCCTAAAACATACCAAACCACCTTGGATGGGGCCCATATTTGGCACACTTGTGTATGGTGGTGTGCCCCACCCTTTTTGCATTGCTTTTTCTAGGTTGGTTCTTACATTCATGGTGATCCCATGGTTGGGAGGTGTCGATACTAGGGTTTTAGGGTCAAAATGGGTCTACCATGGTCTAAAACATACCAAACCACCTTGGATGGGGCCCATATTTGGCACACTTGTGCATGGTGGTGTGCCCCACCCTTTTTGCATTGCTTTTTCTAGGTTGGTTTTTAAATTCATGGTGATCCCATGGTTGGGAGATGCCGATACTAGGGTTTTAGGGTCAAAATGGGTCTACCATGGACTAAAACATACCAAACCACCTTGGATGGGGCGCATATTTGGCACACTTGTGCATGGTGGTGTGCCCCACCCTTTTTGCATTGCTTTTTCTAGGTTGGTTCTTACATTCATGGTGATCCCATGGTTGGGAGGTGCCGATACTAGGGTTTTAGGGTCAAAATGGGTCTACCATGGTCTAAAACATACCAAACCACCTTGGATGGGGCCCATATTTGGCACACTTGTGCATGGTGGTGTGCCCCACCCTTTTTGAATTGCTTTTTCTAGGTTGGCTTTTACATTCATGGTAATCCCATGGTTGGGAGGTGCCGATACTAGGGTTTTAGGGTCAAAATGGGTCTACCATGGACTAAAACATACCAAACCACCTTGGATGGGGCCAATATTTGGCACACTTGTGCATGGTGGTGTGCCCCACCCTTTTTGTATTGCTTTTTATAGGTTGGTTTTTACATTCATGGTGATCCCATGGTTGGGAGGTGCCGATACTAGGGTTTTAGGGTCAAAATGGGTCTACCATGGACTAAAACATACCCAACCACCTTGGATGGGGCCCATATTTGGCACACTTGTGCATGGTGGTGTGCCCCACCCTTTTTGCATTGCTTTTTCTAGGTTGGTTTTTAAATTCATGGTGATCCCATGGTTTGGAGATGCCGATACTAGGGTTTTAGGGTCAAAATGGGTCTACCATGGACTAAAACATACCAAACCACCTTGGATGGGGCGCATATTTGGCACACTTGTGCATAGTGGTGTGCCCCACCCTTTTTGCATTGCTTTTTCTTGGTTGGTTTTTACATTCATGGTGATCCCATGGTTGGGAGATGCCGATACTAGGGTTTTAGGGTCAAAATGGGTCTACCATGGACTAAAACATACCAAACCACCTTGGATGGGGCCAATATTTGGCACACTTGTGCATGGTGGTGTGCCCCACCCTTTTTGCATTGATTTTTCTAGGTTGGTTTTTACATTCATGGTGATCCCATGGTTGGGAGGTGCCGATACTAGGGTTTTAGGGTCAAAATGGGTCTACCATGGACTAAAACATACCCAACCACCTTGGATGGGGCCCATATTTGGCACCCTTCTGCATGGCGGTGTGCCCCACCATTTTTGCATTGCTTTTTCTAGGTTGGTTTTTAAATTCATGGTGATCCCATGGTTGGGAGGTGCCGATACTAGGGTTTTAGGGTCAAAATGGGTCTACCATGGACTAAAACATACCAAACCACCTTGGATGGGGCCCATATTTGGCACACTTGTGCATGGTAGTGTGCCCCACCCTTTTTGCATTGCTTTTTCTAGGTTGGTTTTTACATTCATGGTGATCCCATGGTTGGGAGGTGCCGATACTAGGGTTTTAGGGTCAAAATGGGTCTACCATGGTCTAAAACATACCAAACCACCTTGGATGGGGCCCATATTTGGCACACTTGTGCATGGTGGTGTGCCCCACCCTTTTTGCATTGCTTGTTCTAGGTTGGTTTTTACATTCATGGTGATCCCATGGTTGGGATGTGCCGATACTAGGGTTTTAGGGTCAAAATGGGTCTACCATGGACTAAAACATACCAAACCACCTTGGATGGGGCCCATATTTGGCACACTTGTGCATGGTGGTGTGCCCCACCCTTTTTGCATTGCTTTTTCTAGGTTGGTTTTTACATTCATGGTGATCCCATGGTTGGGAGGTGCCGATACTAGGGTTTTAGGGTCAAAATGGGTCTACCATGGACTAAAACATACCAAACCACCTTGGATGGGGCCCATATTTGGCACACTTGTGCATGGTGGTGTGCCCCACCCTTTTTCATTGCTTTTTCTTGGTTGGTTTTTACATTCATGGTGATCCCATGGTTGGGAGGTGCCGATACTAGGGTTTTAGGGTCAAAATGGGTCTACCATGGCCTAAAACATACCAAACCACCTTGGATGGGGCCCATATTTGGCACACTTGTGCATGGTGGTGTGCCCCACCCTTTTTGCATTGCTTTTTCTAGGTTGGTTCTTACATTCATGGTGATCCCTTGGTTGGGAGGTGCCGATACTAGGGTTTTAGGGTCAAAATGGGTCTACCATGGTCTAAAACATACCAAACCACCTTGGATGGGGCCCATATTTGGCACACTTGTGCATGGTGGTGTGCCCCACCCTTTTTGCATTGCTTTTTCTAGGTTGGTTTTTATATTCATGGTGATCCCATAGTTGGGAGGTGCCGATACTAGGGTTTTAGGGTCAAAATGGGTCTACCATGGACTAAAACATACCAAACCACCTTGGATGGGGCCCATATTTGGCACACTTGTGCATGGTGGTGTGCCCCACCCTTTTTGCATTGCTTTTTATAGGTTGGTTTTTACATTCATGGTGATCCCATGGTTGGGAGGTGCCGATACTAGGGTTTTAGGGTCAAAATGGGTCTACCATGGCCTAAAACATACCAAACCACCTTGGATGGGGCCCATATTTGGCACACTTGTGTATGGTGGTGTGCCCCACCCTTTTAGCATTGCTTTTTCTAGGTTGGTTCTTACATTCATGGTGATCCCATGGTTGGGAGGTGTCGATACTAGGGTTTTAGGGTCAAAATGGGTCTACCATGGTCTAAAACATACCAAACCACCTTGGATGGGGCCCATATTTGGCACACTTGTGCATGGTGGTGTGCCCCACCCTTTTTGCATTGCTTTTTCTAGGTTGGTTTTTACATTCATGGTGATCCCATGGTTGGGAGGTGCCGATACTAGGGTTTTAGGGTCAAAATGGGTCTACCATGGACTAAAACATACCAAACCACCTTGGATGGGGCCCATATTTGGCACACTTGTGCATGGTGGTGTGCCCCACCCTTTTTGCATTGATTTTTCTAGGTTGGTTTTTACATTCATGGTGATCCCATGGTTGGGAGGTGCCGATACTAGGGTTTTAGGGTCAAAATGGGTCTACCATAACATACCAAACCACCTTGGATGGGGCCCATATTTGGCACACTTGTGCATGGTGGTGTGCCCCACCCTTTTTGCATTGCTTTTTCTAGGTTGGTTTTTACATTCATGGTGATCCCATGGTTGGGAGGTGCCGATACTAGGGTTTTAGGGTCAAAATGGGTCTACCATGGCCTAAAACATACCAAACCACCTTGGATGGGGCCAATATTTGGCACACTTGTGCATGGTGGTGTGCCCCACCCTTTTTGCATTGCTTTTTCTAGGTTGGTTTTTACATTCATGGTGATCCCATGGTTGGGAGGTGCCGATACTAGGGTTTTAGGGTCAAAATGGGTCTACCATGGACTAAAACATACCAAACCACCTTGGATGGGGACCATATTTGGCACACTTGTGCATGGTGGTGTGCCCCACCCTTTTTGTATTGCTTTTTCTAGGTTGGTTTTTACATTCATGGTGATCCCATGGTTGGGAGGTGCCGATACTAGGGTTTTAGGGTCAAAATGGGTCTACCATGGTCTAAAACATACCAAACCACCTTGGATGGGGCCCATATTTGGCACACTTGTGCATGGTGGTGTGCCCCACCCTTTTTGCATTGCTTTTTCTAGGTTGGTTTTTACATTCATGGTGATCCCATGGTTGGGAGGTGCCGATACTAGGGTTTTAGGGTCAAAATGGGTCTACCATAACATACCAAACCACCTTGGATGGGGCCCATATTTGGCACACTTGTGCATGGTGGTGTGCCCCACCCTTTTTTAATTGCTTTTTCTAGGTTGGTTTTTACATTCATGGTGATCCCATGGTTGGGAGGTGCCGATACTAGGGTTTTAGGGTCAAAATGGGTCTACCATGGACTAAAACATACTAAACCACCTTGGATGGGGACCATATTTGGCACACTTGTGCATGGTGGTGTGCCCCACCCTTTTTGCATTGCTTTTTCTAGGTTGGTTTTTTACATTCATGGTGATCCCATGGTTGGGAGGTGCCAATACTAGGGTTTTAGGGTCAAAATGGGTCTACCATGGCCTAAAACATACCAAACCACCTTGGATGGGGCCCATATTTGGCACACTTGTGCATGGTGGTGTGCCCCACCCTTTTTGCATTGCTTTTTCTAGGTTGGTTTTTACATTCATGGTGATCCCATGGTTGGGAGGTGCCGATACTAGGGTTTTAGGGTCAAAATGGGTCTACCATGGCCTAAAACATACCAAACCACCTTGGATGGGGCCAATATTTGGCACACTTGTGCATGGTGGTGTGCCCCACCCTTTTTTGCATTGCTTTTTCTAGGTTGTTTCTTACATTCATGGTGATCCCATGGTTGGGAGGTGCCGATACTAGGGTTTTAGGGTCAAAATGGGTCTACCATGGCCTAAAACATACCAAACCACCTTGGATGGGGCGCATATTTGGCACACTTGTGCATGGTGGTGTGCCCCACCCTTTTTGCATTGCTTTTTCTAGGTTGGTTCTTACATTCATGGTGATCCCATGGTTGGGAGGTGCCGATACTAGGGTTTTAGGGTCAAAATGGGTCTACCATGGCCTAAAACATACCAAACCACCTTGGATGGGGCCCATATTTGGCACACTTGTGCATGGTGGTGTGCCCCACCCTTTTTACATTGCTTTTTCTAGGTTGGTTCTTACATTCATGGTGATCCCATGGTTGGGAGGTGCCGATACTAGGGTTTTAGGGTCAAAATGGGTCTACCATGGCCTAAAACATACCAAACCACCTTGGATGGGGCCCATATTTAGCACACTTGTGCATGGTGGTGTGCCCCACCCTTTTTGCATTGCTTTTTCTAGGTTGGTTCTTACATTCATGGTGATCCCATGGTTGGGAGGTGCCGATACTAGGGTTTTAGGGTCAAAATGGTTTTTCACTTTAATGCTAATTTTGTTGTTTAATTGCGTTGGACCAGAATGCCATATGCAACAATAATGAAAGTGAAAAAATGTAATTAGAAAAAGGCCCAACCCGAAATGGCGGATGGAAACGCACCATTACGATCTTCACGGGCGCCACGATCTAATCGTGAATGGTTTGCGCATGGCATGTTCCGGAAATGACGGACGACGTCGTCGGCCTTCAAAAAGCTGTTCGTGCTGCCGTCATTGAGATCGTGCAAACCCTAGCTAGAGTCACCGCCGCTGCCACCGCCCGCGCAGTCGCCCTCTCTATTCTTCTCGCCTCCTCCGTCTCCAAGGCTCTCATCCCCGCCACCGCCGCCATCTGCAAGGCACCCTCACCTGAGACCGCCGTACCCAGGCCCAACACCATCACGTAGATCTCATCGGAGACAGACAGCAAGACGGTTCCAACACTGCCTCGTCAAGTAAGTACACATCAAGACCTTCGTATCTACATCTTATGAAGCAACTAATATTTGTATAGTTTAGAGTCGCCGCTCCTCTGATATGGTCTATATTTGCGGTTGTTAGAATAATTTTCTTAAGTGTTGACTCGATTAGGACTTGGATCGAGTTGTTGTGCTTGTTTCGTGCATGCATGTGCACACCTGTAGTCAATTCGTTTAGGTTAAGTAAAATTTAACGTGACTTCGTGCCCGAGTACGTCGGATCCAGTCGAGCCTTTCTCAGCAGTTCGCCTATATATGCATCGCTCTTGTAACATGAAAATAGCAAACATTGCAAGTATCAGTTTGTAAGATGTAAATTTTATTGAGGGGTTTCATATATAGGGCAGATGTTTGCTCTCAATTTTTTTGTATAAAATTTCACCATGATTTGTCTGTTGAAAGCATGTCATCTCACACAGCGTAGGTAAAATCATGTCATCTCATGCATCGTATGTAAAATCATGTTGTATTGAAGTCTCCCTCTTGCACATTTAATTTAGTTTTTTGTACGTGACATATTACTTTCTTAATATACTGTTTTTCCTTGATAGAATGGACGAGCTTAGGGGTGAAGTTTGCTGCAACATCGAAAAATGGTGTAGGCTCATGGACCGTCTTACCGTGGATCAACGTGCTAGACTAGCTCTAACTAATTTAAGAAGTATGATGATGATTCCTTTTGTGAAGATGCGTACAATATTGATCATGTACACCTTCTCACATGTATATTACGTAATATTTCATCACATGTTCATATGTCATTTGTATTTTGTGGATTATTTTTGCATAGTACTTATTGAATCATGTTCATTTTTGTTCCAGGTTCATGCTTGATGTTTTTGACCCTGCCACTGGTACATTCGAAATAGGAGAGAACAATGGCGCGGTGTCTCTTGGTTTTGTCGATGTTGAGTGTCTCCTTGGTCTGGTTAATGAAGGTTTTTCAGCTGGGAAATACTTACCGAGGAAGGTGAAGACGTGAAGCATCGCATCCCACCACAGTTCATAAGCAAATCAACCGGTAACATCGTTATCGACGAATTAATTGACGACATCATTAAAAGTAAACTTGCCGATGATGACTTCCTGAGGAGGGTAGTGCTAGTGCTTCTAGGAACAGTACTTGCGCCTATGGCGACGAAGATTGTTCCACACAAGTTCTATGCACTAGTAGAAGATGTTAACCGAATATCAAAAATCAATTGGAATGCATTCACTCTTAGGGTTCTGTTGGATAGCATTAGGCTGGTAAGAAAAGGTAGACAAATCCGTCAGTGGCCAAAAGGGAACTTAGAAATGTTGCAGGTATGTATGGTCTTATGTCGGAGTGTTGTGCATAGTACATCTCACTGCATTTTTCACGTATAGATAATTAATTTACTCTCCTTTGTTTACATGCAGTACTTGTACTGGGAAAAATGTCAGCCGCTAGAAGGCGACTGTGCATTTAATCCTAAACTGTCCATGCGCCCTCTAATGAGGAACTGGAATGAAGCAGCTGCCACGCGGAGAGACAATTTTGACTATGAGAATGGTTGAGGTCGTGGTAACGTGAAGGTACTAATTTCAGTGTTACGAGTACGCACACTTAATTTTGTAAATACTCAATTCAAAACTGTAGTACTTAACTCTTGCATTACATAACGTGCAGATTGATGAAAATATCACTGAAGAGTATCGGTTGATGGAGCCAGTTGTGCCAGATCCTGTGGCTGCTCCTCAGAATAACGCCAAGCCCGCGAGTGCTGTTCCAAAAAAGAAACAGGCTCCAAAACCCAGTGATAACGGTCAGACGGAAATTCTGATAAATCGTTTAACGGGTTACCTTGATGCACAAGTGCAGAAGATGTTGGCTACCATCCCTGCCTTATGTGCTCAGGTGAAACGCCTAATTGTTGTGTCATTTTCTTTTGTTATTGAAAATGCAATCGTTCATGAACTTATATATTTTTGTGTTGCAGAGAACATTGGAGATGTTTAATAACGAAGGCGTGACTTACAAACCGGCAGCCGCACCGGTTTCCGGTAACATGGAGGACCAGGAAGATGTCAACTCTTTCCGGAACGGGCCTCGTGATAAAAAAGAGTTCATGTACAAGGAAGAGAGCGATTCAGCAGGAGGTGGAGATTCTGTTCATATCATTGACAAGAACCTGGCTGATGAAGTTGATAAATTGGAAAAAAAATTAAAGGAGCCTGCTAAGAATGGTACTGCAAAGAATACAAATGATGTTATGTGCACACCTGCCAAGGCTAGTGCACTGAATGGTACTCCACCAGAAAAGCCATTTGGCAACGTTGGTAGCACACCGGATAATCCGTTCATCATTGAAAATGCTGATCCAGGGACATCAGATTCAGAAATTGATCTTGACGCAGTAACTATTAGCAAGTTCATATCTAAATCAAAGGAAGATGAGTTGGCTGGGAAGAGGAAGCGAACAATTCCCAAAAAATTTCAATCTCCCTATGCTCTAGACAGACGCACCAAGCGTCAAGTCCATGGTTCATCCACAAAAGGTAGTTTATTTTTCCCATTATTTTTCATATTCTCTATAAGAAATGTTGTATTTGCTAATCCTTTTCGTATGCATGCAGCTCTGAATTTCGATGACAAACCTGGAGCAGATACAAATGCAAAACCAGATGCATCATGTGATTTGACGCCTGAACTAGTAGATGCAGCTATAGTCTTCCTCGAGCTTGCATCTCGCTCAGAGCAACACAAAAAAAAAGAATGTTTACCGGGGTGCCAGGGGCGATGAAGTTAACGCTGAACGTCTACGCGTTGTTATCGACGAAAGATGGCTTTCAGATGATGTAAGTGCATAGAACACATCTATTCCATACATTTAATATTTACATGTATGTTATTAACATAAAATGTCATTATGTTATTTGCAGGTCATAGATGCTTACATAGGGCATTTGAACATCCGTGTTGGGGATGATCGATTCTTGTGTCCAGCATGGAGATCCAAATATCTAGTAGACCGGGCAAATGCGAGAGACAAACCCAAAGAATCCAGCAAGAACATGGATAGCGCGATGGTAAGATCTAGCGCGGTCGGTAGAGTGGTGACGGAATACACCGTCCGTGACAAGGTACGTAATATATGATTGTTATAAAATATTGTAGTATTCTGCTAATAAACATGCCGAATGACATCTCATTTTTTTCATATGTTCTAATTTTTTGCAGGTTTATTTTCCACTCAACATTACCAATACACACTGGACGACCGTTGTCATGCACATACCAAAGCAAGAATTCCAAGTTCTCGAACCGCTTTATCCTCTAGAGTTTACGTTGGAGACTGTTGAGGCACTTGTAAGTGAAAAACAAATTGTCCACATTACTTATAACACACTGAATTGCGCAAATTAGCATAACTATTATGTCTCTACAGCGGCGCCAAATTGCAGACGACATGCACGTGGCCAACGAAGTCACGAGTGGAAATCAGCCCGACGTTTCAAAGTGGCCGATATTAGAGTACGACATGCCGCAGCAACATGACGGGTGAGTTAATGTTACACTAATTTAAGTTTATGATCAATACATGGGAGGGTTAACCTTATCGAGATTTTGCATGTACAACAGGAACTCTTGTGGATTGTTTGTGATGGAATGCATGGAGCATTGGGATGGGGATCGGATGACTGCAGAGATATCACAGGTTTGTTAAAAATCATCTGTATGTACACCCTTGGATTAACAAAAATGTGTTACATCTAACCCATATTTCGTAATATTGTATAGATCAAAATTAATGCAAGGCGAAGACGAGTTGTCGCTGAAATCATGTTATCACCTTCGAACAAGTTAGAGATGGTGAAAGACAGAATTCGGTCCATCGCTTCCAGGATCAACAAGAAGACATAGAAAATTGAAGATAAAAGTTTGAGTGGTTAGGTTTTAGTCCCGAAGAAGGTTTCCTGACCATGAATAGATTTTTTCCTTCTATCAACTATGTTTTGTTTTATAGTGACCATGAATACTTTCTTCATTTTGTTCAAGACATATGGCTATCCTATTATTTTGTTTGCTTAATCATATATTCTTGTTTGTTGTTTTATTGAGGTGCACATACAGACACACACCTACATATTTGTTGATCATGTTTTCGTGATGATTTTTTCGATTGCACACAAACACTGAAAGTAACATTTAAGCTACATACACAAACACAGTACCAACTCGGTATCATTTTCGTTGAAGAATTTTTCAGGTGTAGACACACGCTTTGCATTTGTAAAGGATCATACACCATAGTAGCCTTTTTTCAGCTACACACTCACACACACTTGAATTTTTCGCGTACACACAGCAATTTCGTTGAAGATTTTTTCAGGTGCACACACACAATTTGCATTTAGACAAGTAGTTCAAACCATTTACAAAAAAAGCCTAGGATGAACATACACACTTCACAGAACTTAGATCTGTCTAGGGTGTGTTTGGGGCATCACCACTCCAATCTATCTTCGGCTTCTTCTCCTCTGGCCAATCGTCCCACTGGCCCCTGATACGTCTCAAACGTATCTATAATTTCGTATGTTCCATGCTACTTTTATGATGATACTCACATGTTTTATACACATTATATGTCATTATTATGCATTTTCCGGCACTAACCTATTAACGAGATGCCGAAGAGCCGATTGTTGTTTTCCGCTGTTTTTGGTTTCAGAAATCCTAGTAAGGAAATATTCTCGGAATTGGACGAAATCAACGCCCAGGGTCCTATTTTTCCACGAAGCTTCCAGAAGACCGGAGGGAAGACGAAGTGGGGCCACAGGGCGCCGACACGCTAAGGCGGCGCGGCCAAGGGGGGGCCGCGCCGCCCTAGTGTGTAGGCCCCCTGTCAGGCCCCCTGACCTGCCCTTCCGCCTACAAATAGCCTTCGTCGAGAAACCCCCAGTACCGAGAGCCACGATACGAGAAAACATACTGAGACGCCGCCGCCGCCAATCCCATCTCGGGGGATTCTGGAGATCACCTCCGGCACCCTGCCGGAGAGGGAGTCATCTCCCGGAGGACTCTACACCGCCATGGTCGCCTCCGGATTGATGTGTGAGTAGTTCACCCCTGGACTATGGGTCCATAGCGGTAGCTAGATGGTTGTCTTCTCCCCATTGTGCTATCATTGTCCGATCTTGTGAGCTGCCTATCATGATCAAGATCATCTATCACGTAATGCTACATGTGTGTTTGTTGGGATCCGATGAATAGAGAATACTATGTTATGTTGATTATCAATCTATTACTTATGTGTTGTTTATGATCTTGCATGCTCTCCGTTGCTAGTAGAGGCTCTGGCCAAGTCATTGCTTGTAACTCCAAGAGGGAGTATTTATGCTCGATAGTGGGTTCATGCCTCCATTAAATCTGGGACAGTGACAGAAAGTTCTAAGGTTGTGGATGTGCTGTTGCCACTAGGGATAAAACATTGATGCTATGTTCGAGGATATAGTTATTGATTACATTACGCACCATACTTAATGCAATTGTCTGTTGCTTGCAACTTAATACCGGAAGGGGTTCGGATGATAACCTGAAAGTGGACTTTTTAGGCATAGATGCATGCTGGATAGCGGTCTATGTACTTTGTCGTAATGCCCAATTGAATCTCACAATACTCATCATGTCATGTATGTGCATTGTCATGCCCTCTCTATTTGTCAATTGCCCAACTGTAATTTGTTTACCCAATATGCTATACTTCTTATGGGAGAGACACCTCTAGTGAACTGTGGACCCCGGTCCATTCTTTTACATCGAATACAATCTACTGCAATATTGTTTTACTGTTCTCTGCAAACAATCATCATCCACACTATACATCTAATCCTTTGTTACAGCAAGCCGGTGAGATTGACAACCTCACTGTTTCGTTGGGGCAAAGTACTTTGGTTGTGTTGTGCAGGTTCCACGTTGGCGCCGGAATCCCCGGTGTTGCGCCGCACTACATCTCGCCGCCATCAACCTTCAACGTGCTTCTTGGCTCCTACTTGGTTCGATAAACCTTGGTTTCTTACTGAGGAAAACCTGCTGCTATACGACATCATACCTTCCTCTTGGGGTTCCCAACGAACGTGTGAGTTACACGCCATCAAGCAGTTTTTCTGGCGCCGTTGCCGGGGAGATCAAGACACGCTGCAAGGGGAGTCTTCACAATCCAATCTCTTTACTTTGTTTTTTGTCTTGCTTTATTTTATTTTACTACTTTGTTTGCTGCATTATATCAAAATACAAAAAAATTAGTTGCTAGTTTTACTTTATTTACTGTCTTGCACTCTATATCAAAAACACAAAAAAAAATTAGTTACTCGCAATTGCTTTATTTCTATTATCATGACTAGTCCCGTAGTTGTTACTCTATCACCTGAGGAATCAATCTTCACTTTTAAACAAGGAGGTGAAGAGAGTTTTAAAGAAGCTTGGTCTAGAATTTTTGATTTTTATAGTAAAACTGAACCTAAAATGACGCTAAGTTTGCTTCTTAGTAATTTTTATTTTGGGCTTATTCTTTGTTATAGATATGCCTTAGATGCTGTAGTGGGAGGAGATTTCCTTCATTGCGACGGGGATAGAGTTTTTAATGCCATAAAGAAATTGGTTGCATCATCTAGTTCCACTAATAATTATGATCCATCCCTTGTTAGAATTTATAATAGATTGAACACTCTTGAGACAAATGTATCTTGCTTAAAAGAAGGGTATGGTCGAATTCGTGAGCATTTTGATTATGTTCCAATAAACTCTGAACCCTCAATGTAGGATCCCACTATTAAAGTTACTATTGATGGTAAAATTTTTGATGCTCGTTGTGATATTATGACTGAATTTTGCCTTATGCCTGAAAGTATTTATAAATCTTTGACACTCTGGGGACTTACCAAAGGAGGAGAAGGAATAACTCTCGTTGATAACTCTGTTATAATTCCCAAGGGAATAGCTGAAGGAGTATTCACAAACCTTCTTGGAAAAACGGTATCCACTGATTATCTCGTTATTGAATGTGTAGGTACAGGACGAATTACACTTGGAAGATCCCTGCTAAAGCTCTTCGGAGCAATCATAGATGTGGAAAAAGGCACTCTAGGCTCCTCCATACCTGGATGCCATCATATATTCCCTAAACCAAAGGGTAAGAAGGGTAGCAAAATCCCTGGTAAGAATGCCAAGGCTTCATCTCTTAATAATACTTGATACACACTTTCTGCGCCTAGCTGAAAGGCGTTAAAGAAAAGCGCTTATGGGAGACAACCCATGTTTTTACTACAGTAATTTTATTTTATATTTGAGTCTTGGAAGTTGTTTACTACTGTAGCAACCTCTCCTTATCTTAGTTTTATTGCATTGTTGTGCCAAGTAAAGTCTCTAATAGAAGTATGATACTAGATTTGGATTACTGCGCGAAACGAGTTTTCTTTCTTTGTCACGAATTTGGGTCTAATTCTCTCGTAGGTAACTCAGAAAATTATGCCAATTTACGTGAGTGATCCTCGGATATGTACGCAACTTTCATTAGTTTTAAGTTTTTTCATCCGAGCAAGTCTGGTGCCTTTTAAAAATTCGTCTTTACGAACTGTTCGTTTTGACAGATTCTGCCTTTTATTTTGCATTGCCTGTTTTGCTATGTTAGATGGATTTCTTTGTTCCATTGACTTTCAGTAGCTTTGTGCAATGTCCAGAAGTATAAAGAATGATTGTATCACCTCTGAATATGTGAATTTTAATTGTGCACTAACCCTCTAATGAGTTGCTTTGAGTTTGGTGTGGAGGAAGTTTTCAAGGATCAAGAGAGGAGGATGATACAACATGATCAAGGAGAGTGAAAGCTCTAAGCTTGGGGATGCCCCGTTGGTTCACCCCTGCATATATCAAGAAGACTCAAGCGTCTAAGCTTGGGGATGCCCAAGGCATCCCCTTCTTCATCGACAACATTATCAGGTTCCTCTAGTGAAACTATATTTTTATTCCGTCACATCTTATATACTTTGCTTGGAGCATCTGTTTGTTTTTGTTTTTGTTTTGTTTGAATAAAATGGATCCTAGCATTCATTGTATGGGAGAGAGACACGCTCCGCTGTTGCATATGGACAAATATGTCCTTAGCTTTACTCATAGTATTCATGGCGAAAGTTTCTTCTTCGCTAAATTGTTATATGGTTGGAATTGGAAAATGATATATGTGGTAATTGGTATAACATCTTGAATAATGTGATACTTGGCAATTTTTGTGCTCATGTTTAAGCTCTTGCATCATATACTTTGCACCTATTAATGAAGAAATACATAGAGCATGCTAAAATCTGATTTGCATGTTTGGTCTCTCTAAGGTCTAGATAATTTCTAGTATTGAGTTTGAACAACAAGGAAGACGGTATAGAGTCTTATAAAGTTAACAATATGTCTTTTATGTGAGTTTTGCTGTACCGCTTCATCCTTGTGTTTGTTTCAAATAAACCTTGCTAGCCTAAACCTTGTATCGAGAGGGAATACTTCTCATGAATCCAAAATCCTTGAGCCAACCACTATGCCATTTGTGTCCACCATAGTGTTATCACCAGAATTTGACCGAGTCAGAGGTGGCCCGCGATCAAGATTGGGCTTGAAGAATATATATATATGGAAGAATATGTGAACCGGCCTTGTACACGAAGTTTGGGCTAGTTTGCCCTTGTATCTGTAATATAGTAGGATACGTGTCGTTTAGATAGAACTTGACTCGTGCACGGTTGGGATTATTCCCACGTTAGAAAGTCTACGGACTATAAATATGTATCTAGGGTTTATGAAATAAACAACAATCACGTTCACCACAAACCAATCTAGGCGCATTGCCAACTCCCTTGTCTCGAGGGTTTCTTCCGGGTAAGCATCATGCTGCCTAGATCGCTTCTTGCGATCTAGGCAGTACAAGTTTATTCGCTGTCCATGCGTTGCTCGTGCTGAAGCCTTTTTTATGGCGAGCAACGTAGTTATCTTAGACGTGTTAGGGTTAGCATTGTTCATCGTATCATATGCTATCATCGTGCAACCCTGAGACGTCTAGCCGCCCTTACACCTATCTTAGGTGTAGGGGCGGCACCCCGCTTGATCATTATTCAGTAGATCCGATCCGTTATGATTGCTCCTTGTTCTGCAAGGATTAGTTTAATATCTGCATAGTTAGGCCTTAAAACGGGTTGAAGGATCCAGTGGCGCGTAGGGTGTAGTTTGCTAGCCCTAGACAGGATGTTCCGGGGATCAACCTCGTGTTGGTTTTTAGGCCTTGTCTAGGGTCGGTTTACGATCACCGTGCGTGGCCACGAGGCTCAATCACGAGTAGGATGTTCCGATTATGCGGTGAAAACCCTAAATCGTAGTAGGTCGTTTTAGCTTTATTTCGATCAAGCAGGACCACCATATATGTGTGCACCTCGTACGGATTCGCAGGACAACCTGAGAGCCGATCGAGGCTCGTATTTAATGTTTACGTGTATGCCATGCAGGAAACTAAGCGAGGCATCATCCATCACCTTCCTGACCAGGTATAGGTCTTGGCACGCCCTTGCACCAGCATCGGGACGTGTGTGCCAGGAGCTTTGCGGGCCGTCGCTCGGAGGGACCAGGGCCAGCCGCAGCCCTAGGTTGTTCCCGGCTCTACTGTGTTGCCCGTCGCTGCTCGCCGGTGGGTTTCTGACCGCAACACATTCTGGCACGCCCGGTGGGACCATCTTCGACATCAACCCCATCGCCATCTACATCTGAGATGGCGGAAGGCACGCCAGTCACATACGACGACCTGACCGAGGAGCTCAAGAAGAAGTATGACGAGGTCAAAGCACTCCTCGAAGCCGACCTCATCGGCTCTTTTCACAGAACCCGCTCACATGGCATCAGGTGGAAAGGGTTCGCGCCTGAAGGCGCACTCGACGGAGTGGACCTGTCCGCCCCGTCAGAAGAACGCACCAGGTCCCTGCGTCAGGAGATTAACTTCCTGGTAGCTCACTCGCTGCACGGCCATTCTGAGAGCCTGGTGAACACTTTGGAGCGTGTCGCTCTTCGGGTGATCCAGGAAATCATGAGGCATCAGTACTCTCCGTCAGGACCAGCGCTCGGGACTTACCAAGGAGAGATGCCACTCCAGTCCCGTCCACCGCTGCCATTCGCGTTGGCAGCACCAGATGTGCCGAATTCACCAGCATACGTCGTCTACAAGATCGGTGGTGACCCTAGTGATTACCAGTTCTTGCATGAGGCGCCTAAGGAGATCCCTCACGGATACACGTGCACATACGTGCCAGACTGCAGTAACTGGGCACTCACAAACCAGACTGCAACAGCAGGGACTTCTAGAACAACAGGAGGAGCTTCGGGAACAGATCTTGAGAAGCAGACGTGGCTAGCCAAGTATGCCACTCCGACAAACCTCCAGAGCGCAGCTCCTGCAGTTGGCTCAGAGCTGGAAAAGCAAGCATGGCTGGCTAAGTATGCCACTCCAGCGAATCTTCAGAGTTCGACTCCGGCAGCCAGCACCGCGGATCAGATCGGTACCATCTTGAGAGACTAGTTCGGCATGGTGCCGAAAAGGAGGACAATCGGCTATTCCAAGCCGTACCCCAACGCGTACGAGTTGATCCCGCTACCACCCAAATATCGGCTCCCTGATTTCTCCAAGTTTAATGGATCAGATGGTTCCGGCTCCATCGAGCATGTGAGCCGATATTTGGCACAGCTGGGCACGATCTCAGCATCAGATGAGCTGCGTGTGAGGTTCTTCGCACAGTCCCTCACAGGATCGGCTTTCGGGTGGTACACATCGCTGCCACCAGACTCAATCCGGACTTGGAAGCAGTTGGAAGAACAGTTCCACATGCAATTTCACTCAGAGGCTTCCGAGGCTGGCATAGCCGATCTAGCACAAGTACGTCAGAAGCGCGGAGAAACAGTGTCAGAATACGTCCAGCGCTTCAGGACCGTTAGGAACCGATGCTATTCAGCTCGTTTGACTGAAAAAGAAGCAGTCGAGTTGGCGGTGGTGGGTCTCGCATCATCGATCAAGGACGTGGCCTCCCAAGCAGACTACCCTTCACTGGCGCACATGGTGCAGAAGCTGTCAGTATATGAACAGCGCCACCCAGATGTATACCAGGATAAATTCAAGCGTGCGGTGGTCCTGGTTGAGGCAGATGAAGACGAAGGCTCTGCGGGAGATCAGGAGGTAGCAGTGGCTGAATGGACTCGGGGGCAAGCCCCGTGTCCTGCAAGTGGGTTAAGCCACAAGGTCCTCCCAGAGGGTTTGACTTCGACGTTACCAAAGCTGAGCAGATTTTCGACCTCTTACTTAAGGAGAAACAGCTAAAGGTACCCGAAGGCCACAAGATCCCCACGGCGCAGGAGCTGAACGGGAAGCCATATTGCAAATGGCATAACACGTTCACCCATCCCACCAACGACTGCAGGGTGTGGCGTCAGCAGATCCAAATGGCGATAGAACAAGGGCGTTTAATCTTCAGCCAGTACGCCATAAAAGTCGACACACACCCCTTCCCCGCCGTTAACATGGTGGAGTGCACTTACCCGGGAAGGTGCCAGCCAGGATTCTCGTTCAATATCAACATGGTAGGACCTGGACGCCACTCTGGTAAGGACGGAGACGAGGGCAGCTGCTCTCATAGCAAGGACACAGAGGAAGCCTCTCCACGCGATCGGCTCCGGCACGATGGCAAGTGCTACGTCACAGAGGGAGGAGTAAAGAATATACGATACCAACGGCCTCTCTCTGATCACCTCCTCAACAAGTATGTGAGTCAATATGACCAACTCCGACGATACAGCGACGATGATGAAAGGGATCGCCTGGCTAGGGATGCCAGGAGACATCGTCGGCGGGAGCGCGACGAGGAGAGATATGAGCGCCACGCCAAGGAAGAGTCGAGAGAGCAAGACGACGTGGATAGGCACTGGGACTGTCCCTTCTTCAGGCACTGCTGGGATTCAGGAATGAGCCGATTGCCTACAATCGGCAACTGCCCAGAATGTAGACAGAAGAAGAAGGATGCAGCTAACGTGTCCGTGTTCGAGCGTCTAGGGCCTCTCCCGCCTCGGAACAAGAACGCTGAGTCCTCTCGAGTAGAAGATCTCGAGGAACTAGAAGACGATGAAGAAGAAGAAGATAAGTACCACCGGCCAAGGTGGTGCCCTGATGGACTCAGCCGTTCCCAAAAGCGTAGGGTTCAGCGACTGCGTGGTCTGGAGGAAGCCAAAAGGTTATACCTGCACACGTTGAGGAAGGCGCGGCCTGATCTGGCCGCTAAAATTCAGCGAACCCTGGACGAAGAAGGTCGACCACAAAAGAAAGAGTGGCGTCCCAGACAAAAGAAAGCCGATGGTGAAACATCGGCTGGCACAAACATGGTGTTCATCCTTCCGACGGAGTTTAGCGCTCTAGGATTAGACGAAGCACATGTGGCACAACTTGACTGCGGCCCACGGCCGGTTATCTTTGAGAAGCCACGAGAAAGAAGCTACAGGTATCTGAAGGCCCTATACTTGCGAGGTTATATCGATGGGCAGCCTGTCAACAAGATGCTGGTGGACACCGGAGCGGCAGTCAACATAATGCCATACTCCATGCTACGTCGGTTGGGACGCTCTAGCTCGGATCTGATCAAGACCAATGTGACATTGAGCGATTTCAACGGCCAAGCGTCTGACGCACAAGGTGTTCTAAACGTGGATCTGACCGTAGGAAGGAAAACTATCCCTACGACATTCTTTATTGTCGATAGCAAGAGCACCTATGCTGTCCTGCTAGGAAGAGATTGGATCCACGCCAACCGTTGCATTCCATCCACGATGCACCAATGCGTAATACAATGGGATGGAGATGAAGTAGAGGTCGTCCATGCAGATGATTCAACCGAGATTTCAACGGCTGACATGAACGTTTGGGAGACAGCAGGCCAAGAGCCACTCTCAGGCATCAATTTGGACGACTACGAGCGCATCGACGTCACGAAGGACGGGGTTAGGCTGGTCTTAGCCACCGGCCTGACCGTATAGCAAGAGCAAACCTATGAACAAACGTGGCGAGGCCGATCCTTGGGATCGGCCCCAGAGATCTATGGAGGAACATTGCAAAACCTTCATTGAGCGATTCAATCAACGTGGAGGCCGATTCCAGCAATCGGCCAAAAGTATCCTCAACATACGTTCTGCCTGTGTTCAACGTCGATCTAATGGGCAGCGGTTTTACGTCGGCTGGTGAGCTGGAAGAAGTCAACATTGGTTCTAACGAAGCCGACGTTCAAAGACAGTGCCTTGGCTAACTACAGAGCCGATATCCGCAGTAACCTGGCAGATTCGGCTCGGGGGGCACCTAATCGGATGAACATGTGCGATACATGCGCAGTGAGATATTGGGGGCCGATAGAAAATCGGCCAGTAAAAAAAATTTCATGATGTACAGCCGATGCACGGACATCGACTTTAGAACTAAGGAACAAAGCCGATGCACAGCCATCGACTCTAGTACAAATTACACAAGATCTACCAGCTGCGTGTTCAAGATACGGATTTCGACCGAGCCGGTCTTCAGTTCAGCTTTGACGTCTTCTGTTTCCTTGAGGGAGCAAACAATGGTGGAAGAGGCGATCGGCTCTGGTGTTTTTACTGTCGGCCTGGCCAAGTTGGCCACCTTGATCAGCTATACTCATGAGAATTGCTGGGACCAGAGTGGTTGATCCTTCCTTGGAGGCCGATGGTGGCAAGTCTGGCAGGCTTTGTGTGGTGGTTTTCTCAGTTTTGCTCAAGCATGGGTCCATTTGTTTGAACTGTGCGTCCTCACCACCGTTCTCGCCTTGGCTGAGGCTCGGGGGGCAGCTGATCTGGTAAATCTCTGATCTGGTAAATGCTCTGTTTATTAGAAGCCGATTGAGGTTTCATCGGCTAGCCCGCCAGCGTAAACTTCTTCCAAGGTGGTGAGTTGTTGCAAAAGAAGACCACCAGAGCTGCTGGAAGGAATCTGAGAGGGGATCCATCATCATTGACCATTTGTACACCAGATCTCAAAGTCGTCAGTCGGAGAGATGAAGGATGGATTGTGAGGGACCGATGCGTTATCATCGGCTCATTGAGAAGGTCAACAGATCAATCCCAAGCCAGGGCCCATGGCATTTGAGATGATTCTCTCGTTGGATTTCTCGAATCTGTACGTTTGAAATTCGAAGATGGCGTGGACACAGATGAGATCCGTTTGGCTGCGCGAGTAGGCAACCGTTTTAGGCCTTAAAATGCGTGTTATGGTAGGAGCCGATGTTCTGCCATCGGCTCTTTGTGCAGCAACTCCGTTTGACAATCGGCAAAATTAACAAGAAAGCAAAGTTAATGGGGAAATATTTCTTCATTGATGGGAGGGTTTCTTACAAGGACAGAGCCGATTTCTCAAGGGAGGAAGAACAAAAGAAAAGGCCTATTGGCCGATTTACTACTACTGCTAGGCCTATGCTACTAGGTCCTACTCTACGGGCCATCGCTGCCCTCATCGTCGGAGCTCTCGTCGGCGCTGCAGCCGGCGAGCTCCTCGTCGCTGCTGCCGCGGCCGCCAGCAGGGCCCTCGTCGTCCTCGTCCTCCTCGTCAGCATCGTCGTCGCTGTCGAAGTCGCTGAGGTTCCCCGGCCAGGGGCAGAAGCGCTTGGCCGGCGGTTCATCGGAGGAGGCATCGTCCTCCTCCTCTTCCTCTTCCTCCTCCTCCTCGAAGGAGGTGAAGTCGTCATAGGAGAAGCGATCGTCATCGCTCTCCTCCTCCGTTTCCCCGTCAGCAAGGAAGCAGAGGTCACTTTCCCCGTCGGTCGAGGACTGGTCGTCCTCAGACCAGACAGAGAAGTTGTGACTGGGCTCGTCCCCGTCTTCTATGGCGCGGCGGATGCGGGCCTCGTGGGCCCTCTTCGGGTCCCATTCTGGCGTCGGCTCGCGGGAAGACCGGCTGGAAAGATCCGACGAGGCAGAGGAGGAAGTAGACATGGTGGCAGAGGAGGGCTTTTTGGAGCGCTAATGTGGAGAGGATGATGAAGTGGTAAACTGTTCAGAGCGGTTAAATAAAGGGGATATGGTGGAGATTCAATGCCACAGCAGTTTCCGAGGAGGTGGTGCCCAAAGAAAAAAAAACTGCCAAGTCACGCGGAGAAGTTGAGAAGGCAAGGCATCATGATGAAGGATACTGCGATGGTTCTGCTCTGCTACGACATGACCCGACGAAGAAAAGACAAAGTGATTTTGGAATTATCAATTCCAAAACCAGGGGGCATGTGTTATCACCAGAATTTGACCGAGTCAGAGGTGGGCCGCGATCAAGATTGGGCTTGAAGAATATATATATATGGAAGAATATGTGAACCGGCCTTGTACACGAAGTTTGGGCTAGTTTGCCCTTGTATCTGTAATATAGTAGGATACGTGTCGTTTAGATAGAACTTGACTCGTGCACGGTTGGGATTATTCCCACGTTAGAAAGTCTACGGACTATAAATATGTATCTAGGGTTTATGAAATAAACAACAATCACGTTCACCACAAACCAATCTAGGCGCATCGCCAACTCCCTTGTCTCGAGGGTTTCTTCCGGGTAAGCATCATGCTGCCTAGATCGCTTCTTGCAATCTAGGCAGTACAAGTTTATTCGCTGTCCATGCGTTGCTCGTGCTGAAGCCTTTTTGATGGCGAGCAACGTAGTTATCTTAGACGTGTTAGGGGTAGCATTGTTCATCGTATCATATGCTATCGTCGTGCAACCCTGAGACGTCTAGCCGCCCTTACACCTATCTTAGGTGTAGGGGCGGCACCCTGCTTGATCATTATTCAGTAGATCCGATCCGTTATGATTGCTCCTTGTTCTGCAAGGATTAGTTTAATATCTGCATAGTTAGGCCTTACAAACGGGTTGAAGGATCCAGTGGCGCGTAGGGTGTATTTTGCTAGCCCTAGACAGGATGTTCCGGGGATCAACCTCGTGTTGGTTTTTAGGCCTTGTCTAGGGTCGGTTTACGATCACCGTGCGTGGCCGCGAGGCTCAATCACGAGTAGGATGTTCCGATTATGCGGTGAAAACCCTAAATCGTAGTAGGTCGTTTTAGCTTTATTTCGATCAAGCAGGACCACCATATATGCGTGCACCTCGTACGGATCATGGGTGGATCGGCTCTTTGAGCCGATTCACAGGACAACCTGAGAGCCGATCGAGGCTCGTATTTAATGTTTACGTGTATGCCATGCAGGAAACTAAGCGAGGCATCATCCATCACCTTCCTGACCAGGTATAGGTGAGGTGGCACGCCCTTGCACCAGCATCGGGACGTGTGTGCCAGGAGCTTTGCGGGCCGTCGCTCGGAGGGACCAGGGCCAGCCGCAGCCCTAGGTTGTTCCCGGCTCTACTTTGTTGCCCGTCGCTGCTCGCCGGTGGGTTTCTGACCGCAACACATACCTACCTACCACATGGTATTTCTCCGCCATTCCAAAGTAAATTGCTTGAGTGCTACCTTTAAAATTTCCATTCTTTACCTTTACAATATATAGCTCATGGGACAAATAGCTTAAAAACTATTGTGGTATTGAATATGTACTTATGCACTTTATCTCTTATTAAGTTGCTTGTTGTGCGATAACCATGTTCCTGGGGACGCCATCAACTATTTCTTTGTTGAATATCATGTGAGTTGCTATGCATGTTCGTCTTGTCTCGAAGTAAGAGTGATTTATCATGATCAAATGGTTTGAGTATGCATATTGTTAGAGAAGAACATTGGGCCGCTAACTAAAGCCATGATCCATGGTGGAAGTTTCGGTTTGGACAACAAACCTCAATCTCTTATGAGAATATTATCTGTTGTTGAATGCTTATGCATTAAAAGAGGAGTCCATTATCTGTTGTCTATGTTGTCCCGGTATGGATGTCTAAGTTGAGAATAACCAAAAGCGAGAAATCCAATGCGAGCTTTCTCCTTAGACCTTTGTACAGGCGGCATAGAGGTACCCCTTTGTGACACTTGGTTGAAACATGTGCTATGCTATGATAATCCATGTAAATCCAAGCTAATTAGGACAAGGTGCGGGCACTATTAGTATTCTATGCATGAGGCTTGCAACTTGTAAGATATAATTTACATAACTCATATGCTTTATTACTACCGTTGACAAAATTGTTTCTTGTTTTCAAAATAAAAGCTCTAGCACAAATATAGCAATCGATGCTTTCCTTTTTGAAGGACCATTCTTTTACTTTTATGTTGAGTCAGTTCACCTATTTCTCTCTACCTCAAGAAGCAAACACTTGTGTGAACTGTGCATTGATTCCTACATACTTGCATATTGCACTTGTTATATTACTCTATGTTGACAATATCCATGAGATATACATGTTACAAGTTGAAAGCAACTGCTGAAACTTAATCTTCCTTTGTGTTGTTTCAATGCTTTCTACTTTGAATTATTGCTTTATGAGTTAACTCTTATGCAAGACTTATTGATGCTTGTCTTGAAGTACTATTCATGAAAAGTCTTTGCTTTATGATTCAGTTGTTTACTCATGTCATTTACCATTGTTTTGATCGCTGCATTCATTACATGTGCTTACAATAGTATGATCAAGATTATGTTGGTAGCATTGTCACTTAAGAAATTATCTTTGTTATCGTTTACCTACTCGGGACGAGTAGGAACTAAGCTTGGGGATGCTTGATACGTCTCAAACGTATCTATAATTTCTTATGTTCCATGCTACTTTTATGATGATACTCACATGTTTTATACACATTATATGTCATTATTATGCATTTTCCGGCACTAACCTATTAACGAGATGCCGAAGAGCCGATTCTTGTTTTCTGCTGTTTTTGGTTTCAGAAATCCTAGTAAGGAAATATTCTCGGAATTGGACGAAATCAACGCCCAGGGTCCTATTTTTCCACGAAGCTTCCAGAAGACCGGAGGGAAGACGAAGTGGGGCCACAGGGCGCCGACACGCTAAGGCGGCGCGGCCAAGGGGGGCCCGCGCCGCCCTAGTGTGTGTGCCCCCTGTCAGGCCCCCTGACCTGCCCTTCCGCCTACAAATAGCCTTCGTCGAGAAACCCCCAGTACCGAGAGCCACGATACGAGAAAACATACTGAGACGCCGCCGCCGCCAATCCCATCTCGGGGATTCGGAGATCACCTCCGGCACCCTGCCGGAGAGGGGAATCATCTCCCGGAGGACTCTACACCGCCATGGTCGCCTCCGGATTGATGTGTGAGTAGTTCACCCCTGGACTATGGGTCCATAGCTGTAGCTAGATGGTTGTCTTCTCCCCATTGTGCTATCATTGTCTGATCTTGTGAGCTGCCTATCATGATCAAGATCATCTATCTGTAATGCTACATGTGTGTTTGTTGGGATCCGATGAATAGAGAATACTATGTTATGTTGATTATCAATCTATTACTTATGTGTTGTTTATGATCTTGCATGCTCTCCGTTGCTAGTAGAGGCTACGGCCAAGTCATTGCTTGTAACTCCAAGAGGGAGTATTTATGCTCGATAGTGGGTTCATGCCTCCATTAAATCCGGGACAGATGACGAGAAAGTTCTAAGGTTGTGGATGTCTTGTTGCCACTAGGGATAAAACATTGATGCTATGTTCGAGGATATAGTTATTGATTACATTACGCACCATACTTAATGCAATTGTCCTGTTGCTTGCAACTTAATACCGGAAGGGGTTCGGATGATAACCTGAAAGTGGACTTTTTAGGCATAGATGCATGCTTGGATAGCGGTCTATGTACTTTGTCGTAATGCCCAATTGAATCTCACAATACTCATCATGTCATGTATGTGCATTGTCATGCCCTCTCTATTTGTCAATTGCCCAACTGTAATTTGTTTACCCAATATGCTATACTTCTTATGGGAGAGACACCTCTAGTGAACTATGGACCCCAGTCCATTCTTTTACATCGAATACAATCTACTGCAATATCATTTTACTGTTCTCTGCAAACAATCATCATCCACACTATACATCTAATCCTTTGTTACAGCAAGCCGGTGAGATTGACAACCTCACTGTTTCGTTGGGGCAAAGTACTTTGGTTGTGTTGTGCAGGTTCCACGTTGGCGCCGGAATCCCTAGTGTTGCGCCGCACTACATCTCGCCGCCATCAACCTTCAACGTGCTTCTTGGCTCCTACTGGTTCGATAAACCTTGGTTTCTTACTGAGGGAAAACCTGCTGCTATACGACATCATACCTTCCTCTTGGGGTTCCCAACGAACGTGTGAGTTACACGCCATCAGCCCCCAGGAAAACGAGGAGGGCTTGTTGCATAAGACATGGGGAATTTCCAGGACGCGGCACTCCAATATTCATGCCCATCAGTGATGCGAGTTTGTGTCCAAGCTTCATCCCCACTTGGTCGCTTGGTGCCAGCCAATTCTTTTCCTTTGCTGCTGCTTGCTACCCAGGACAAAGCTGTTGACGTGGGAGTTGTAGCTTCCTTGTGACGGTAAAGCACTCGTCCGTTGGGAACCCCAAGAGGAAGGTATGATGTTGTACAGCAGCAAGTTTTCCCTCAGTAAGAAACCAAGGTTTAATCGAACCAGTAGGAGTCAAGAAGCACGTTGAAGGTTGTTGGTGACGGAGTGTAGTGCGGCGCAACACCAGGGATTCCGGCGCCAACGTGGAACCTGCACAACACAACCAAAGTACTTTGCCCCAACTAAACAGATGAGGTTGTCAATCTCACCGGCTTGCTGTAACAAAGGATTAGATGTATAGTGTGGATGATGATTGTTTGCGGAGAACAAGTAAAATAGTATTGCATGAGATTGTATTCGATGTAAAAGAATGGACCGGGGTCCACGATTCACTAGAGGTGTCTCTCCCATAAGAAATAGCATATTGGGTAAACAAATTACAGTTGGGCAATTGACAAATAAAGAGGGCATGACAATGCACATACATGACATGATGAGTATTGTGAGATTTAATTGGGCATTACGACAAAGTACATAGACCGCTATCCAAAGCATGCATCTATGCCTAAAAAGTCCACTTTCAGGTTATCATCCGAACCCCTTCCGGTATTAAGTTGTAAACAACAGACAATTGCATTAAGTATGGTGCGTAATGTAATCAATAACTATATCCTCGAACATAGCATCAATGTTTTATCCCTAGTGGCAACAACACATCCATAATCTTAGAAGGTTGCTCGTCACTCCCCGGATTCACGGAGACATGAACCCACTATCGAGCATAAATACTCCCTCTTGGAGTTACATGCAATGACTTGGCCAGAGCCTCTACTAGCAACGGAGAGCATGCAAGATCATAAACAACACATAGATAGATTGATAATCAACATAACATAGTATTCTCTATTCATCGGATCCCAACAAACACACATGTAGCATTACGAATAGATGATCTTGATCATGATAGGCAGCTCACAAGATCAGACAATGAAGCACAATGGGGAGAAGAAAACCATCTAGCTACTGCTATGGACCCATAGTCCAGGGGTGGACTACTCACTCATCAATCCGGAGGCGACCATGGCGGTGTAGAGTCCTCCGGGAGATGATTCCCCTCTCCGGCAGGGTGCCGGAGGTGATCTCCAGAATCACCCGAGATGGGATTGGCGGCGGCGGCATCTCAGTATGTTTTCTCGTATCGTGGCTCTCGGTACTGGGGGTGTCGCGACGAAGGCTTTAAGTAGGCGGAGGAAATAGGTCAAGGGGGTGCCCGAGGGGCCCACACCATAGGCTGGCGCGGCCAGGGCCCAGGCCGCATCGCCTGGTATTGTGGCCACCTCGTGGCCCCACTTCCTTTCCCCTCAGGTGTTCTGGAAGCTTCGTCCAAAAATAGGACCCTGGGCGTTGATTTCGTCCAATTCTGAGAATATTTCCTTACTAGGATTTCTGAAACCAAAAACAGCAGAAAACAGACAATCGGCTCTTCGGCATCTCGTTAATAGGTTAGTGCCGGAAAATGCATAATAATGACATATAATGTGTATAAAACATGTGAGTATCATCATAAAAGTAGCATGGAACATAAGAAATTATAGATACGTTTGAGACGTATCAAGCATCCCCAAGCTTAGTTCATACTCGTCCCGAGTAGGTAAACGATAACAAAGATAATTTCTTAGTGACAATGCTACCAACATAATCTTGATCATACTATTGTAAGCACATGTAATGAATGCAGCGATCAAAACAATGGTAAATGACATGAGTAAACAATTGAATCATAAAGCAAAGACTTTTCATGAATAGTACTTAAAGACAAGCAGCAATAAGTCTTGCATAAGAGTTAACTCATAAAGCAATAATTCAAAGTAGAAAGCATTGAAGCAACACAAAGGAAGATAAAAGTTTCAGCGGTTGCTTTCAACTTGTAACATGTATATCTCATGGATATTGTCAACATAGAGTAATATAACAAGTGCAATATGCAAGTATGTAGGAATCAATGCATAGTTCACACAAGTGTTTGCTTCTTGAGATAGAGAGAAATAGGTGAACTGACTCAACAATAAAAGTAAAAGAAAGGTCCCTCAAAGAGGAAAGCATTGATTGCTATATTTGTGCTAGAGCTTTTATTTTGAAAACAAGAAACAATTTTGTCAACGGTAGTAATAAAGCATATGAGTTATGTAAGTTATATCTTATAAGTTGCAAGCCTCATGCATAGTATACTAATAGTGCCCGCACCTTGTCCTAATTAGCTTGGACTACCGGATCATCACAAAATACACATGTTTTAACCAAATGTCACAATGGGGTACCTCTATGCCGCCTGTACAAAGGTCTAAGGAGAAAGCTCGCATTGGATTTCTCGCTTTTGGTTATTCTCAACTTAGACATCCATACCGGGACAACATAGACAACAGATAATGGACTCCTCTTTAATGCATAAGCATGTAGCAACAATTAATGTTCTCATATGAGATTGAGGATATATGTCCAAAATCGAAACTTCCACCATGATTCATGGCTTTAGTTAGCGGCCCAATGTTCTTCTCTAACAATATGCATGCTTAACCATAAGGTGGTAGATCTCTCTTACTTCAGACAAGACGGACATGCATAGTAACTCACATGATATTCAATAAAGAATAGTTGATGGCGTCCCCAGAAACATGGTTATCGCACAACAATCAACTTAATAAGAGATAAAGTGCATAAGTACATATTCAATACCACAATAGTTTTTAAGCTATTTGTCCCATGAGCTATATATTCTAAAGGTAAAGAATGGAAATTTTAAAGGTAGCACTCAAGCAATATACTTTGGAATGGCGGAGAAATACCATGTGGTAGGTAGGTATGGTGGACACAAATGGCATAGTGGTTGGCTCAAGGATTTTGGATGCATGAGAAGTATTCCCTCTCGATACAAGGTTTAGGCTAGCAAGGTTATTTGAAACAAACACAAGGATGAAGCGGTACAGCAAAACTCACATAAAAGACATATTGTAAACATTATAAGACTCTATACCGTCTTCCTTGTTGTTCAAACTCAATACTAGAAATTATCTAGACCTTAGAGAAACCAAACATGCAAATCAGATTTTAGCATGCTCTATGTATTTCTTCATTAATAGGTGCAAAGTATATGATGCAATAGCTTAAACATGAGCACACCAATTGCCAAGTATCACATTATTCAAGATGTTATACCAATTACCACATATGTCATTTTCCAATTCCAACCATATAACAATTTAACGAAGAAGAAACTTCGCCATGAATACTATGAGTAAAGCTAAGGACATATTTGTCCATATGCTACAGAGGAGCGTGTCTCTCTCCCACACAATGAATGCTAGGATCAATTTTATTCAAACAAAACTAAAAC